>NW_009706183.1:55026-93048 GCF_000703405.1 Apaloderma vittatum | reverse complement strand
TGGGCCAGGTGGTGTTTTTGCTGTCTCGGCTTGCTTGTCACGCCTGTGCCCCGCTCTCCCTGTACTCGTTCAGGTTTCTGCCGTCGAAGCCAAACTGCTCCTGCCCTGTCGGAGCGCTGGTGTCTAAGGATGCAGAGGTCCAAAAGGAGATACTTGACACCACAAACCTGATCTCTCTTGAGGCTGGGTTATATGTCCCATTCTATCCCAAAAGTGTAAAATAGATTTCTGTTTTCTCTTGGGGAAACAATTCCGGTAGTGTCCAAGAGTCCCAGCTCAGCAGTATCCCCTTTGTCTCCTCCGTAAGAGGAGAGCATATGGTGATGGTTCTTCCTTATGGTGTCTTGTATTCCATCCCTGATTATCCGGGAACACTCGCAGTTGTTGTAGTCTTGGAGTATAAGTATAAAGGAATATGTTCTTTAGGCTTTGAAGTTCCAAGCTGTATTTTGGAAATATGTTCGCAGTTATTATTAAACAAATTGTAGTAGCTCTTCAGTGGTTGTACATATATTTGTGTGCTTTCCATTGATACGGCCATTATTACCGTACTAATGACATAGCAATTGTTTACTGAGGCTTTTAAGGTGAAGCTGTACATGTACTCTGCATTTCATATTAAACACTAACTTGTGCAGCCTTTTGAGAATGTGGTTTTTGGGTGTATTTCTAACCTATAGTTGGATATTATGCTTCAGACCCACCCCTAGCTGCTACAAGGACTGGTGATCCAGTAGGGACTCATAGGCTTGGGGTTAGCAAAATTTGATTCTTTTCATAAGCAAGTATAACTTTTCAGAAAATAAGTTGACAAGCTACTGTTGTAGTTTGTTTTCAAGTATCGCTTAATCTTGCTGTGCAGTTTTTCAGATTAACATTGGTATTTGCTTATTCAGAAGTAGAAAAAATATTATTTAATTAAGATGATGTGTGTTGAAGGGCAGAAAAATGTGGTTCTTTTAAAGTAAAGAGTACGTGGTAAAATGTTCAGGAAAAGTAGCTATCAGGTAAAATTTTCAACGAATTAAAGTAGCTCATGAAACTCCCATTTGCTTAGAAGGGGTTAGCAGTTCGTGATTTACTCTAACGTGACGTCTAGCAGGTCATTCAGAACCTGAACAACTCTGGTTGCAGGCTTTCTCCACCACTGTCATGCTTATTTCATAAAAACATTGCATCTTGAATTTATGGTAAGGCTTTTGTGAAGGACTGTCACACAGTACAACCGTGTGTGCCAGTAAGGAGCAGCAGTTATGACCTTAGATTGAAATACTGTTGCTCGTTTATGTGCCTAGTTACTTAGTCCTGTGTAGGTGCTTCGTGCAATTCTCAGTTATACCACTTGGCTGAGGGATATTTTTCCTTTGCTTTGCAAATGTGGAATTACTAAGAGGTAGGCTGCATTAAATAGTTTGGCACACAAAGTTAAATCCTGTGTTTTGCCTTATAATTTTTAAAATTTCTGGAAAAAAAGAGGAATAGTGAATAGGATTTTTGAGCTCAGTGTCATTAGAGATGTAATATGCAAAACCAACTAGATCTCTATTTCGCAAAATTTGGGAATGTATCCTAGTTTGGGCTTCTACATCTGAACGGCACGTGACTGCTCTGATATTTATCAGTGTTTCTAACATACTTATGGAGTGAGATTCCAGTCTGCTGACCACAGCCTCATACCAAATGAAGGCTTTACTCTCCCAGCATTTCCAAGAGACTTTGAGATTGTTTTGTTTGTTCCTGTTTTTTTTCCAGGTCATTCTAGCTACTTTGATCAAGTTGACTTCTGGTCAGTAAGAACTGTCTGGTAGATACAAGATGGAAAGACTTTTACTTTGCTCTTTAGCACGTTGGACAAGGGAAATAAGGAATGTTTTCCTAGTGTTTCTAAAGGTACTCGGGAAGTTGCCACAGAAGTCTTTGCAGTTTGCCTACTTCCAGTTGTGGGTTTTTCCTTGCTTTTTAAATTAGTCTTTCACATTTGAAAAACTCTCTTTAAAGTCTTCAGTGGTAATGCATTGGGGTTTACTTTGGTTTGGTTTTCTCAATAATGGAAGTCTTTTACGTTGTGTGGGAACTGATGATACAGGTCTCTCTGGTCAGACAGAACCAGATTTGCAAGAGATAACTTACTTGTCAAGTGTTCAGCACTTGCTTATGTCGGAAGATTTAGATGGCACTCACGGTTCTAGAAATGCACTACTCTAACAGTTATTGTTCCCTTTCTTTAGGGTTGGTTTAAACATGCTTAGATTACTCCAAACAGATATTTGTAGGACTCATCCTTAAAAACCTTGAACAAGAAAAATTCTGCCACCTCTGTAGGTGGGAGTGAAGTTGCAGAAAGTGAGAAACTTTCTCACTTCTGTAGTGAGGAAGTGATGTGTTTTTTTAGTTTCCAAATTAAGTATTCTTTGCTGGAAATCAAGCTGCTGATTATAAGAACCTACTTCTGGTAAACTTTGCACTTTAAAACTTATGGGTGTATTGTTCTGGTTTTAAGAAGATTGTACATATGATTTCTGCCTCGAAAACTGCCTTGGCTGTAGAAGAACCAACATGAAAGTTTATTTTGGTTTTGTGAAAACCTTTTTTAATTGAGTAACTTGTAAAACATGCTTAAGAAATGCAGAGCTGAACATTAATGCATTCACTTTCTTCTGTGATACCATTTTTCAAACAAAAGGACTTAAATCTGATTAAATGTAGCTTTGTAATCAAAATGCTGCACTTTGGTTTTGTAGCATAGTAGGTTGATTGTACAGTTTCTGTTCAAAATTCATATATTAGTTAACAGTTTGCGTTTAACTACTTATACCTTTGTCATACAAGATTTTTTTGTATCTTCAGATAAAAAGCTTAGTAGCTTAACTTACAGTAGCTGTTCTTTAAAGTTAGTGTTTTGATGCTTGCAGTGCCTGTAGACATACAGAAAGGTCAGCTAGTTCAGTCCTCTGCCCTTTGGGAGCGTACTGAGATCATTCCCTCTAATGACGGAAGTTCCTCTTCGTGCTGTTTGTTTCAGCAGCTCATCACCCCCTGGTTAAAATTTTGCCTGATAATTTAAATATTTTTGCTTTGCATTAAACAGATTGCTTGATGTCTTGTTGCATCAGAAAATGGCTGATTCTCCTTGTAGCAATGTTTTATCTATTAGGTTGTCAACAGCCACTCTCCGTTTTTTCTGGTTTACTGAACCTCATCACAGCACATAGGAATATGAGTGCTGGCAAGAGACAACCTGATTGTCCAAGATTTTAAAGGTGTTTTTAGTAGTTCAGATTTAAGGACAGTATTTAAACATAAATACTTGCTTTGATTAGTGGGTGCACAGATGCCAGACAAAGTAGTGATAAGAAGAGTAACAGTTTATTTACCTTTTAAGAGAATACATCAATAGTAGAGCAGCGGGATTTTGTCAGTCTCTTACAGCTTTGTCATGAGAAATACCTAATTTGTCTCCGTAAAATACAGTGATTTGAACTTTATTTAAAACACCTTAGTTATAAAATTTAAAAGTCATGAAGGAAGTGAGTGTTCTTGGTAGTTCTCCTGTTGGTAGATGAATGATAACATCCTGCTTTTTGTTGTTGTTTTTTTTTATTGATGTGTATGTATATACAGATATGTATCTAAGATCTGAATTTTTCAGAGCTGGTGATTTTTCTTTTTTTGTGAACTGAAGTGTCTCTGTAGTAGAGATAAAGAAAAACAGACATATAGCCCAAATTCAAAATTGGAGGAGCTGTGCAACTGGGTTACTGTACCACGTACAAATAAGTTAGGGAGGAAAGTGGTGGAGCCTCCTCTGACTATTTGTGTTTGAAAGATACTCTGCCTCTACAGTAGTGTGGAAGTTAGGAATTTTATCCCCACAGCTGAAGAATCTAGACACAACAAAAATAGATGCTGTCGGAAAAGATTTGTCATGCTGGCTAGTTACTTATTAATTAAATGCTTTAAAGACATTTCAAATGGAAGGCATGCTTTGAGTAGAATTGTGCAGGTGTTTTTTCCAAATTTAATCCTGTTTAGTCTTTCAGTTTATGACCTGGATGGTAGAACAAAGCAGATTTACTAACTGCCTGAACAGTACAAATTTGCTAGGGAATAAAAACATTAGAGTGTGAAATGGTCTTGACAAATTGCATGAATGACCTGAACTGTATGGGATGCACTTCAGTAAAGAAAACCACAAAATAATATGTTTGGGTGGCAACAATAAACATAAATATGAGAAACAACTGGGTGGGCGACAGTTCTGCAAATAAGCAGCTGTGCCACAAAAGGAACAGAAGGGAGTCATGACAGTTCTTTAAAAAAGCAGGAGTCATACTGGGATATACAAACGGGATTGTTATTGCACGTAAGATGTGAAATTCTTCTGCATTACTCAGCGTAAGATTTCACATGATGTAAAGTGTAAGATTTCATATGTTCTTCTTAGGTAGGATAAAAATATTGGTCCTAAAGAGGACAAAAGGTTTCGATGTTGGGAAATACTTTCTGTCTCTGTGGATAGATATTCACAGAGTTAAATATCTGGGGGTGGTAATGGGATATCTATTGCTGAAGGTGCTCTAGAAAGGTTAAATAACCTCCTTTCAGAGGTGGTTTAGGTATAGTTGGTCTGTCCTTGGCACAAGAGGTGGGATGACTTGTCAGGATTAAGTCTCCATTTTTTTTTTATTTTTTTTTTTTTGAAACTCCGCAAAACAAAACTTCATGGTGGAGCAAAAAAAAATTTATGGTGTGACAGTTTTTAAGATTAAGTTTTTTAAAATCATCAAGTAATCATCATTAAAGTTTGTTTTTATAAAGCATTTATTAAAGCTTTCTGTAATGTAAGATTGAAAAGAACTTTAATAGAGTCTTTGTTCTAGATTTAATATCTTTGACTTACCTTTGTGTGTTTTTTATGATCCAGTAGAATAAAGGGAGCTAGACTCCAAGTCTTTCAGAAGGCTGTTCTAAAGAAGCAAAGTTCAAAAGACTAAGTCTAGGAAAGCAGAGAATCAGGTTCATTCAAGGCTCTGAAACAAAGCAGATCATGCAGCTTCACTTACTTTCTGTAGAACAGAGATAACAATTATTATCTGAGAGATCTATTTTGAGGGCTAGTCATCACTTATAAAGTATCTTCAGGTTCCTGAGGAGTTTGTTTTACAAGTTTGTTTTGCATGAACTAGAAATAGATTTCACTCTTTCATGCCCATTGCTGTGTAATAGAATATGGAAAAGCCTGAATTGAAATGTATCCTTTCTACTACTTATATTAATTTTAAACAAAATTTATCCTCTGAGATCTTTTAGGTGATTTAAAAATATTTTATTAAATCAGAAGAACTAATCTTGACACAAATTTTTTTTTAGTTTTTAAACCTTTTTAGAGTTAAAAGTACTGAACAATTTGATAAAACTGTTTTTCGAACCAAATTCAGTTTGATGAGTTGTGCTGTGCTTTTTCTTATGCAAAATCGACTGCCTACATTCCATGTAACCTTGTTCAAGCTTTTCTGATTTTTGAGATTTGACAATGCTGCCTTGGGCTTAATGGTGAATGAAGGATAGACTCCGTGTCACATTTATATGTGCTCCATAATTAGGAAAAGGATTAAAGTGAAGCAAACTCTATCACATTCTCAGCGTTTAAAAATAGTATAGAGAATTTAGATAAAATAATGCTTTCTGTCTGTTACTGCCTAATTGTAATTAGGCTTTTAGGGCATTTTTCCATCTCACCGATGATATGGATTAAACTTCATATCTATTTTAACATCACAGAGTATCATTGTTCTGTGTGGTGTAACTGATGGGAAATTGTTGGCTAAACCATTGAGAAGCAAGGTGTCAATAACTGGCATGGCACTGGTTTTAAATCCTGATGTGGTGTTTGCTTGTGTGTAGTTGCAAATGCAACAGGACGTAGTGGAAGCTAGTTCCAACAGTTTTGTGTGCTTTATTTCAGTTAAATAAGTGTGATTTCAAAGCCGTTAGTGACCGCGTTTCTAAAAATCAATAAAGGAAGGATGCAAACGCTATTCGCTATTTTAGAATGATGGCAGAAAAGAATGAGTTGCTCTCCTCAAATGTTTTAAGTGTATCACCACAGAGGCTTTTTTGTAGAGTAATGTAAAAGGGTCACATATCTCATGCACGAAGGCTTAAGTCCTAGACAGAGACAGATGCACCTATTCCTTAAACTCCACCTGAAGAGCTGTAACTGTGAAGAAGGTGTCAGAGGGAGGGGTGTTAAAAAGGCTGCTTTAATCTGGACTTCGGAGAAGTATTTCTTGAAGAGTGAACGGGGGGAGCACATAGGCTGTGACTGACTAAAAAACTTGGACTTGGAGTGCATTAACATTACGACAGACGCTGGGGTTTGCTTGGGTTTTTTTCTGTTTCCGAGTGTATAAAATTTCTGTGGAAACTTTAAAAACTGTTTCATTAATCGTTCCTTAATTGTTAGAAGTTATTGATACATGTTTTCCACCTACTACCTTCTTTTCATTTACTTCCATTTACTTTCTCTGTGTGCATCTCTGAAAGTCAAGAGTGTAACTAGCTGTGAGTTTTACTGATCATGTGTACGTGATTATGTTGCTTTTGTTAGTAACTGTGTCTAACTTGTCACTTGAAAAGATTTGACAATGTTTCTGTGTTTGCTGCGCTGCCAGCACTGCTCCTTGGGTATTTCCTCAAAAGCTAGGCTTCAGGAAAAAGGAAGCTAACCAGATGTTTTCAGTTCTTTTCAATCCCCAGTCTGCAACTTTTCTGCATTTTTAAGATTTATTTTGCCCTGAAAAAATAGGCAAAATAGAAAGTCACTAAGCTTGTGATTTTTAAATTTTTTTTTTTTAAATAGTTTTCTATTTTAATTAGACTCATGGTATTGTGTCAGTTTTCTAGACATTCCGCTGTATCTGGTGCACTGCAAAATGTGCAGAAAGGCTAAAAAAACCCATTATTCCCAGTGTCATTGTGGCAGCTGCAGTCATGCAATTACTTTTCATGTGTGCTTGCATAGTTTTAAATCTGTCTCTGAGGAAGTAGTTTCTAACAGGACAAAGTGTAGTTATCTCATTTCTCTTTAGTGAGGTCAGCTGGAATTTCTCTGGATCATGTAATTGGGAATCCACTGATCCTTTAAGAGGATTTTGAAGATACTTCAGGTGGAAAAGGTTCTTCACATAGCTGCCGTCTCACAGCCGGGGCTGACAAGGACAGTGAGAAACATTTACTTCTTGTGTGACGTTTGAGTGCAAATAAAGCTTCCCACCCACCCACCTCACGCCCCAAAGTGAAGTCTGTCTTCTTTAGATTTCTTTCTTTACTTTACAATTTATGTCAAGACTTTTTAGATCTTATTTCAGTATGGTTCTTGACATGTAGTTTGAAGGTCTTAGTTTTTGTTGAACCAAGGAGAATTTCGCAAACCTTCAAGAGTCCTCTGTGTTTTAGTCTCGTAAGTGGATTGCTTTATGGGGTGCTTTTTGCTGTCAGGGTCATTCAAATGATCCAAGTCTGTAAGTGTAAAGGAACAGATTTCTTGGTATCAGGATCTAGACGGTCTTTTTTTTGGTCAGTATTGTTTTGTGACTACCCCTCAAAAAAAGCCCACACCAACCATATATATAGGTAATTAATTTCTTGTTGATATTTGTGAATTTCAGTATGTCATTCATGATCTGAAAATATCTCTCATTAATTACAGCCCAAAAGTGTCTTTATTGAAACTTTGTATACTACATGAAGGCTTATTTTTTTCTCCTATTGAAAATCTGAATGTAGAGACAGACTCTTTTGCAGGGGTATGGAGGCCAGTTAATGTCATTTTATCCAGTGTGACTCCTGTCTCATTGATTTTCCACTTGAGAGGTAACTCTGGTGATCAGACCTTTGTGTCCTGCTTTTAGGGAATAGCTCGTAATTGAATTTAGTTGCAGTTATATCCACTGCCTTTTTAAGAAGCTCTTGTTAGATTGTGCTATGTCTGTATTTACTTGACCCAAGAAGTTCTGCCAAAGAAACCATCCCAAAAAGTCCGATGATTCTGCATGAAAAACAGGAAAGGAAAGCTCTGAAGAGGCTTACCATGTAATATTCTTGGTACCGTTTTCAGCTTTGATTCATGTGTCACTATAGCTTTGTTATGTGATTTGTACCAAATAATCATGTGGACATTTATTCTCATCCATTCAGTAGGCCCAATTTGCAGAAGTGGCAGGAGTTTGAACTTAATTTCTGTTTGCTTATCCTCCCTTAAATGTGTCCTCTACTATGTGTAGGCTATGGCTCTATCTTCTCTGCTTGGTTAGCTCTAGCTACTGCTTTGAAACAAAAGTTTGCATTTCTTATACTTAGAAATTAACTTTTGTTGAAGTCTAGACAACTGTTTCTTTTTGACCTTCACTGACTTTATTTTCCATAATGAGGAGATGTCAAGAAGAGCCCAAGGGTTTGAATCAGTAAAAAAATGGAATATAGAAGGTCTGTTATTTATTTTTTTTTCCTCCCTCTGATGCCTTTTTTTTTGCCTCAGGTTCTGTCAGTGACAACTTTCATCAAGTGGATTTCAGTAAAACTTTCAGTATGATTTCAACAGTTTTCTATTTGAAGGAACAGTAAGCCAGAATGAAAATAAGTTTGTTTCCCCCAAGTCCAGTTTATATAGGTTATAGCTGGGCAGTACAGAAAGGTGGAAACAATACAATGGTTGAGGTATTTCCTGTGCATCAGTTTTGAAATATTTTTATTCTCATCATGGAAGATGAGACTTCCAAGTTAAAAGCAGTAACTGTGCTTCTTATGGTTACAAAGCGTAAGGGAGAGCCTGAGAGTAAGGCTTCACGTTACAGCTAACCCGATCCAGCGGCTGTCTGTCACCAAAATACATAGCTGTGACCCCTGCTCTCCGCTGGCACCTGTGCGCATTTGACCATTACAGTAAGCCCATTGAGAGAGCTAAACCAGCAGAAAAATAATGGCTCTTTTGTAGGGGTTTGTATTTTCTAAATGGGCTCATTGTGAAATGGGATTGAATACTAAAGCAAATGCATGAGAAAAATCAGGATGATGCACCTGAGAGTTGCAGGGGAGTGGGATTGCTCCATTTTGTAGATTAAACCACTTAGCAGTAAAATGAAACCTCACTTGGGAAGTCTTGCTGCAAAATTAAAGAGAGAAATATTGAAGGCTCACCAGAGTGTGAATCAACCTTGTTGATAAGGAGGGAGATGATAGCTGGGTGTGGCTTTGTTTGCTGCCTTAGATCTAGGGTAAGTGGTGCCTGGGACAGAGCAATAAACTAAGAAAATCCTTTTTGGAGGAGTATCTGAAGGGATGTAAGTGAAACGGGGTAGAGAAAAGAGCATTACAGTAATTAGGATACAAAATGATGAGATCCTCTTGAGAGATATCTGCAAGGGATAACGGTAGAAAACTAAAGCCACCTGTTGGAAGAGGGTTCAGTCACTAAACACTTGTAGAGTTGGATCTTTATAACCTTCAGTGTCAGCGAATGTGTCACCTTCAATATAGGCTCCTGGACTGGCAGAACATACTTTTAATCATAAACTCACACGTGGGTTTACAGTTTTATTTCCTTAGTGTCTGTTTAAATACATGGGTGTTGTAGAGTTGCTCTTTCTCACTGGTGAGTGAATAAAAAACTTATTTTTAATATTTTCCTCAACTGACCAGCCAAACTGTGTGCATGCAGAACTCCAGAAAGGAAGTAGTGCCCATCTTAGTTGGCACATGATTTAAGAGGGGGATTTTCAGTCAAAGTAAGCAGGTGTTTTAAATGTTCGAAGATGGTCAGAGTTGTTAATTACAAACAAATGCGTACAGTGGTATTTTAATAAGATATTTCCGTGATTGTAGACAGAAAACCCTCTAGTCTGATAATAGTCTAGAGATTAGACAAATATGATGACTCTTGGTTTCACTACTGTCTTGAGTCAGAGTTGTAGAGGGATCTTGCAGAACTGAGCGAATGAATGATAAAATTCATTACTTCACATTTCAAAAATGTGAAGTGGGTAAAATAACTTTATGCAAGAAAACCCCAACCCTGACTTTAAATCAGTGATTACTGCTCAGGAAAGTGTTCTGATAGACACTTCTGTAAAAACATGAACTCGGTTTTCACCAGCTGTCAAAAAAAGTAAATAGTGTTGAGTATTATTGGAAGAGGTCGTAACACAAAACATTACTATTCTGTGGTAAAAATCCATGACATACATAGGCCATGCTTTGAATATGATTATCCCACACTGATCTGTCTGCTAGAGTTGGTACAGAAAAAGGCAGCAAGAATAATCAAAGCTTTGGGATAGGTTCTCTCTGTGCGACACCAAGAAGATAAGGCAGATAAAATACCCATTAATTCTGGGAGTGTACAGCAAAGGTACGTCCTCAGGTGTGCCGTGTCACACCTGGTCACTGTGTTTCAGTACTTTGTTTCTGGATACAGTGAAAGTAAATTTTAAAGGTATGGAGCTTTTACGCATTTTTTTTCTCCTGTTATCAAGAAAGGAATGTGTTTAATTGCGTATTGCCCTAGGAGAGATAATGTATCGTTGAGTTATGAGGGCTTTGTATGCTCAAGTTTATTCATGTGTATATTTGTATGTAACAAAGCTACTTAAGGGGCATTTTCTTACTGTATTTATTTTTCTTTTACTGCTACAGCATTGTGCTGTGGGTAATACAGTTGTTCATAGCTGAATAATTCCGAACTTTTATACTTATATTCTCTGAGAGAAGTGACAATCAGGTTTTTTTTTTATAATATTTTATAAAAAGGTTAAGCAGTTTTGTGGATGGCATGTAGATTACATTTGTCAAGTTAATCCTTACTTAACAGTTGATGTCAGCTCTTCAGAAATACTAAGTAAGGAATAACCATAGCGCTTGGTTTGACATAGCAATGTCCTTAGAATAGTTTGAAAAAAATGTGCCTTAGAAAGGGTCAGTAAGGCTTTTTAAAGACGTCACTGGCAAACCGTGACTTACTATTTAAAAAAAACTTTTTGAAGTTTTCTGCTTCATATCTTTGCTGTATAACTGCAAACGTGCATACAGAGTGAATTAGTGTGTGATTTCTAACTATTTAATTGCTTTTATTGATTATTTTCAGATTCATGCTATGAAGATTCCAAACTGTATCTATGGCAAACTCAGAAAGCTACTGGTCCAATTGTTTCTGGTCCTGTGAGAAATAAGCATTTGGAGTAATCAGATTTCTGTAACTGAATGTTTCACCAGGATAAAAATGAGAAAAAATGCGTTTACATTGTATTTATATGTCAGTATATAAGTCTATAGTAAATAACTTAGCTGTTGAACTAAGCTTTATCTAAGATATTTTTTTCAAAATAAGTTTTTAAATGTGTTCTCCCTTGACAGGGTGTGTGGGCAGTGTGGTGTGCATTTCGGGGACAGAGCCCCTGCTCGTGGAGAGTGAGAACCTCCCTGCAGGTGTGGATTTTGTGCTGCTGTGGTGGGTTAGCCATTGAGGAAACGGTCTGAATTCTTGGCAATCTGCTCATGTTTGCTTAGAATAGGTCTGGAAGTTGTGTAATTCACACTCTCTGACCCAGCTTCTGGTAGCTCCTTCCTGATGCCTGAATCTGTGATAAAATATGCTGAAGGTGGAAGGTAGTTCTCTTTGCTTTTGTTCATGTGCTTTTGAGAAATCAGCCAGCGGCTGAACCCGGAACTTGAACATCCCTTTAATGTTTCTTCAGTCCTTTTACCTGCTGTTACAGGGTAATCGTGAGGAACGTGGTAGGATAAGCATCTCCTTTTTATTTTTGGTAGTAGATATTATTAAGAATTTTAGGTACCATTGCCAGACATGTATTTTTATACAAAAGATTAAATTCTTCAATTGTTATTTCATTAAAATATGGTCATAGTTTGCACTATATTATTGAATTAATAACTGATGAAGTATAAAATCAGTGAAATATTGTAGTCATCAGTCCTGTCATCTTGAGACAAAGGGTGAAAGTCAAAACTGTCAGCAAGTGAAATTGAAAAAGGGCAAGATGCTATTTAAAATCTTGAAGTCTTATATGTTCTATTAGGGTAGATAAAACTGCAAACATATTTCTAGGTTACTGCTGCTGAAAAATGTGTTACTTTGTGATTGAAAAGGTATACTTTGTTTATGCAGCAGCTTTCCATCATTGATAATACCAGAGATCTTTTTCATCGTTCTTTATTCGTGGAAATATAGGCAAAGTCATAAAACGTGAAGCAGAGGGAGGGCCTCTGAGTAAAACACACAAAAAATATTCTGCCAGTTAAAAAACCCCACAATTGAAATAAGTAAGAATAAAGAGTTAAAACTGAAGTTGCACTGGGTATCTAACCTTGTAGCCTTTGCTTTTTGCCAGGTTATGGGTCTTTATACTTATTTGTAAAAATGAAAAATTAGAATTCTGTCTTACAAACACGAGTGGAATAGCTTGAATCCTAAGCATTTATGGGAGCTCAAGGGAAGTCAGGGAAGATTTGTGGAAGGTAAATCCATTGAGATTTAGTAAAGAGATAGAAATCACATAGGACATAGAGGACCCTGAGCTGAAATAGTTGAAAGCTGGAAAGGTATCGTGTAAAGCAGCTCTTCTCTAGCCATCTGCTTCTGGCTGCCATTGGAGACAAAGTACTGACCAGACACACGTCTGGTCTAACTCAGTGTGAAAAAAGAGGTTTGAATTTAGTAAAGTTTAAAAGAATTTATTTGTTTTTAAAGTTAATATGGAAGAAGTTTTGAAAATGGATGGTCAATTAACATAGAAAGGGAATTGAGTGCATATATGCATAGGTCATAGTAATGTTCATGTGCTTATGCTCAGAATCATATCATTGTTAAGGCTGGAAAACACCTTTAAGACTGTTGAGTCCAACTGTTATCCTAGCGATGCTAGGTCCACCACTAAACCATGCCACTAAGCAAATAAAGTAATAGGCAAGTTCTTTTTGTAAATATAGTGTAACATCTCAGTATCTTGAGCATGGAACATACTTAGAAATTGCTTGATAAAGTATTCAGCAAGTGGGAAGAGCTAGTAGAATTGGAATGAATTTTTTGTAGGCCCTCTTTCATTTTATGCTTGAAGAGCGACCGTAGTTTTGAAAGTAACTTGTCTTATGTAGGTGCAGGAGGCCATAACCTGAGTATTGCAAAACAAAACAACCCTGAAGAACAGTAATAATTAAAGCAGAATACCTGGTAGTCCTTGTATCACAAAGTTTACTAAAGGAAGCCAAAAGAAAAGCATACAGAGGGTAAACTGTAACCATATTTCAGCAGTGTATTGCCAAGTTAATGGTGGGTTTAGGGTAGCAGTGTAAAATCTCAGAACTGCTTAAAAATGCACTTTAAATGTATAAAATGCATCTATTCAAGAAGTTAAGATACCTAGAGAAGAAAGAGCTGATGCATAGTTGTACTCTGTGAAAAGTTTTGCTCTTCTGGCTAAATCTTTAAAGATAATTAATTTGTGGCTTTGAATGATTAGGAAAATGTGAATCAGACTGGTCTGAGTTTTTACAGGGCCAAGGGCTGTAGAAACTGCAAAACTGATGAGCAAGTCTACATCTAGATAAAAAATGTAACTGGACCAAGCCTAAAGATTATTTATCAGTGATCACAAGAAAAACGTAGACCTGTAGTTACGGTAGAAAAAAAATACTCTTCTTCTGGGGTTTTTATGGGATGATAATGGCATTTTATGCCAAAATGTCCAAACAAAAATTTTTCATATTGAGAAAGTAAGCAATAACCAAAAGGCCAAGATTTTAAATGTAAATGCAGGGCAAACAAAACTTCCTTTGTATTTCCAGTTAGTACTGTAAGCATAGGCAAGGCAGAGCACAGAAAACGCAGGAAATTAAATGCAGCGTGTTGTTTATCGGTGAGGGTACTGGCCTGCAAAGACTTTCTGAGCAGAGCAAGAGAAGGAAGCAAAACAGCAAAGCAAAACAAAATTACATGTGATGCAATCATAGTCTATTTGAATTATGTATATTAGAATTAAAAAGGAAAATAAGACTATCGTTCAAGGAAATATTGGCCAGTTATCCTATCTGGATGTAACTGGATGTAGACTGAAGCAGCTAGAAAAAGTAATGTACTAGTTGAACTGGGACCAGTCTCATAATAAAGTTTGTGGTAGTTTTTTTTTTTAAATCAAGGCCTCTATTACCAGCAGGTATGCTGTAATTAAAACAAAAAGTACATAATAATTTTCATATTGAAAATTTTTATTTTCTATGCCCAGAGACAGGACGGCAATCAAACAGAAAGTGATTGGTCACTGTTACTTTGAGAGCATTTAAAAAATGCAGCTGCTAATGCACTTCAAACACCTTCAATACTTGCCAGTCGAAACTTCAGGAATCCAAGCAGACTGAAGTATGCACAATGGTCTTCTTATTCAGAGTGCCTAAATACAGGCTGAACAAAGAGTTAGAACATCACACTGTAGAGGGGTGTGAACCCTCTCTGCTGAACAAGCTCAGTGTCAGTTGCAAAGCGGAATTTGGAAAGAATCTTAAGAACAAATTGTCAGACATTGTTGTAAGTGCTGATACCTGGAGTTCTGTCAGGATGCCCAGGCGCTGGGAGAAAATTTCTGTCTACGTTCACGCACTCCTGGGGAGACAGGCTTATTCTCGGTGGAGACGATGCTGACATCCAGCTCACCGAGCAGAAATGTGCTCAAAACTGCTTTGAAAGACTGTCTGGAGTGGCAGAGCTATCATGTATGGCTAAACGTAGCTGGCAGTTGTGCTCTGTAATTACATGGCAAAAGGTCCCAATGAAAATAAGCAGTATCCTATATGGAAGGCTGGAATAAAATGTAGGGATATGGGTGTTTTTGCCACAAATCACTATGTTGAGGTCCTAGCACAGAGGTGTATCAGTGAGACATTTCAGCAGCTGTAGTATCTCAGCCTATTTCTGCATAAAATAGATATTTCTCTGCTGGCTATGCACCAGAGACTCAGCTCGATGCAGCAAAGTCAGTTGCACTATGCAATTTTATTAATACATCAAAGTCAATGGTAACGCAGCCACATGAGCATTTAAAAGAACTAGGATTCGTAAAATAACTGCCAGTCAAAAAGGCAAGTCGTTTACGTTTGGACTTGATGATCCCAAGGGTCTTTTTCAACCTAAATCATTCTGTCGTGGCATGGTACCAGGCTACTACAGTATTTAAATTCAAAATTAAAGCATAGTTTATCTTAGGAGTTCATTATTTTTAGAATCCCTAGCGTGTAAGAGCACATCTGTTTTGTCACGTGGCGAACGGTGCTACAATTACAGGTGCAGTATCAGCTCCTGTGGCAACGGATGCTTGTAATTCTGGGAGCACAGAAATGCGTCTGGTCAGAGGACACAGCAGGGCCACGTAGCTGGTATAAGCTGTGTTTCTTTTGTCCCTAGATGCCAGGATAGTTGTGGATTCCCTCTCCACCTCTGATCTGTCCAGAATGTGTTTTAAGCATTTAGAGCCTTATTTAGATCAGCCCTTTAGCATGGACAGGAGGGTGCCTCTCTGTGTTTACTGTTATCAGTGAGTAATATTTGAGGCCCTTGGCCAACTTATCAGCCCCCTCACTAAATTTAACTGGGAGCAAAGATCTCAGAAGTGTGAAGAGTTTGCAGCTTTCGTGAACATTGGAGTCCCCTTTATAATGAAAATTGCAGTTTGAGCCCAGCAGTTACTGCTCTGTGTGGTTTGCTAGCAATCTAGTCAGTGCATGTATAGATTGGCACTGGCCACACCGTCCCTGAGTTTTGGAGATGGCCCGAGGGAGGAACATGACATTTTTCACAATGCTGGAAGTGAGCTGGGATGTCTGGCACAACTGCATAGAATTGAGGACAGTGAAGAGCCAGCCCATAGGACAGGAATTTGGCTGGTCAGGTTTGGCGCTTGCCTTTGGACCTGTGCAGAATGCAGAATACCTGGTTGTGTGTTGTAGTACTGCTCTATCTTGTGCAGCAATGTTGGTCATTGTCATAGCTTTTAATACTTTCTCTTTTCTTCATATTGCAATAGTAACTTCATTAGGAAATAATATTTTTCCTATTTATTGGTATAAAATTATGTTCTAGCTATGGTTAAGAGATTAAATACTATGTGAGTCTATTCTGATATAATATTTTGATAAGGGGTTACCGTAGTCAAGTTAGTGTAATTAATTGTATAATGAGTTTTTCAAGAACTTGTGTAATTTAATGTATCTCAAAGATGTTAGTTTCATGTTTTGGTAATCCTACACAGGAGATGTTCTTTGGATAACAGCAAAGCTATTTAGCAGCTGAATAGATTCACATGAAAAAAACATATTATGATTTAGAGTGGAGCTTTTACCTAGGATGGTATCATGGAGTGCATCTGTAGAGTGTTGACCAATAAGTGAAGTTAAGCATGATTTTTTGAAGCGGGACATGGAAATTATTTGTGTAGTCTGTTTTTAGTTTTCTTACAAGTTAATTGTATCAGACAAGTTACTTTATTGACTGATTAATAAATTAGTTCAGTAAGGCTACTGTTTTTATTCAATCTAAATACAATTTATGTTAAATGATGTCACAATAGTTGATCCTTTTTTGTGTTTTTTTTCTACTAAGCGGTGTGTTGAAGTGTGGAATGTAGTTTATGGTTCCTAGGGCTGTGAGACCACCTTACAACGTTCACATCTTCACCTTTGGTTCTGCCACGATTCCACTCTTGTGCTGCAGCACGTTGTCCGCAGGAAAGATTGCTCCATCTTGACCCGTTTGAAAAGGAAGAAAAGAAGGGGTGACGTTTTCATTGCAGACCTATTTGTAGATTCATTTCCTAGTGTAGTTCCACAAATATTTGTGTTGACGGAGTTGTCACAAGTATTTGTGACAGATGATTGGGGTGGGGGCTGTGGTGATGTGTATAGATGAGTTGTGACTAGGTAAGATCCCAGATTCTGTCTGTTGCTTCCAGTTATTTCCAGTTCCAGTTTCCCTCTTTCAGTCTTCAAGCAGTTCTTCAGGATTTCCAGTCTGTCCCTCTTCCCAGTCAGCAGCCACTGGTTTTGCTACTGTGCCTGCTCTCCTTAGCTATGCATTAGTGTATTCCCCTTAGCCTCAATTTGTCACTGCTCCACCAGGACTTTTGTTCTCAGGCAGGTGCCTCTCTATGTCAAATTTTAATTCCTTACTCCAACACACGGAGGTAGAAAAACTTCTTGAAGAACAAGTCAGATGTGTCTTAAGCTGTAAGAGGGTTTTAAAAATATAATCCGTATTTGTGCACAAAAGTGACTAATTGTTTTGACTGAGAACTGAGGGGAGAGACAGCAGGGCAGGAATACGAATCTGAGGCAGATGCTTCAGTGTATGATTTCAGCACAAACTCTTAATTTGGCCAAGATAGAAAAAATTGAAAGCAATTTCGGGTCTGTCTGTAAGAAAAAAATTTGGTAGAGTGGTTACTTTTTTAGAGTTCAGCTGTACAGTTACACATGTATAATTCATATTTACTTTTATATGAAGTAACTTTGCAACCTTATCTTGGAATGTTTGGCTGGAAAAGCGGTGATGCTTCTATCTTACCCATCCTCCCAATAAATTTCCTCATGTGGGGAGCACGGAAGAGTGAGAAGTATCAGTGAAGTCAGCTCTTTTGGTAGCCCACTGCTGCCTGGAAGGGAAACCGGAGCAGATGTATGTTGTTAGTCATTGTCATATACTTGCTGGTTTGACCTTTTTCTTTATTTTGTGAGTTTGGAGAAAGAGGAGTCAGCATGAGACAGTGATGGAGAGGAGGAGGTTAAGCTTTTGTTTGTTTTCACACCTCCTATTATTTAAGTACCACATTCAAATTACTTGTTTACCTATCCACTACCTTTTCCCCCCTGAAAGAACTAGAAACTTTTCAATAAAAAGTTTCTTTCTGATTTTTTTCTCCTCATATACAAGAATAGGTTTGTCTGACTTTGTGAACCCATGTATTCGAAGGAAGAAAATGAGCATATTCACCTCTTTGTTCCAGTTGTTTGATAGTTTCAGGTTTTGGTAAAGCGTGTCCCTTGATAGTTGGCTAGCTTTTAAAATCTGTTCGTATTTGTTTGCTGTTTTAAGTTTTTCTAGTTTCTTTGTTTCATCCTGTTATCTTTCTATATAAAAGTGGTCCCATTCTGCCAAACTGTGATTTGGCCATATGTAATACAGTCTTACTGTGTTAGAGATGGCTGAAATATCAGACTAGTTCCAGACCATGGAACCTTGTAATATTCATTTATTTTTACCTTTGTCACATTTAAGTTTTCATTATAGCTTTAAGCCACATATTCTCTTATATTATTTCAAGTAAGGTCTTTGTGTGTCTTTTGGTGGAGGTTATAATTTGAAATTATTGCTTATTCTGATGTAATGTCAAATGAGGAAGGTATAGTGCCATCTCCAGAAAACTAATTTCTTGCTAATGTAGCTATGCTAAGCTCAGTAAGTGTGGGAAGAGATGCTGGCATACTCTAGATGTGATAGACTGGTGAATATGATTTGTTAAATGGAATTCATCCTTAATTTAGTAATGCCACTTTGCTAGGAAGTGATGTGCTTTATAGGTGGAGAGAAACCAATGTCCTGATAATCTGATGTCTGTGCAAGTTTTCTTCTGTTCACAGATGCTAAATTTTTGTCTTGGGCAAATACTACTATAAGGGGTTAGATTCTGTTTACACAAATAGCTTCTGCGGTCTTCATTTTATTCAATAAACTTTCCATTTAAAAAAAATGACTGTTTTAAATAACATACTACTGTTCTGCAGGGGATTTAAGAAATGCTATTTCTTACCACGGAGATATGCCAGTTTTATATATTAATCTGTGAATGTTCTTTTCTTTTGAGATACACGCTTAAGCAGCACTATGCATGCTTGAAATGTGTAAAGTCTAATTGTTTGGGGGTTTTTCTGTGTCACTGAAATAATGGTCTGGACTGTATAGGTGATAGAAGAAAAATAATGGTGTAATGATCATGATGTCTCTAGGCAATCAGAACACAAAAGCTTATAGAGTATTACATCTTTGGTGTAAATCCCTGTGGAAAATTCAAAGCCAGAAGATGTAATTCAGTGCCCTTCCTACAGGCAAGGGCCGTGGCATGAAGCATACGGAGATCCTGCTAATGAGTAAAGATTGCGTGCATGCTTATTGCACAGGTGCAGTAATTGGTAAAAAAATTATGACATGCTCGTACTATAAAGTAATAATAGATACGAGGTTTATGATAAAGATTCATGGTAAGTGTTGTGTCTGATATACCCTGATAAATGTTAAACCACTTTAATGTAGAAGACTGAGTTAAAGGGTCAGGTCAGACTCAGAATTGTCAACTCTGTCTGAGTCTTGGGAGAAGTGGAATTTAGAAACAGGCTTGAGAAAAGCCAGTTTTGGCCATTGGTTTTCTATCTTCGCTAAGACAGGCCAGCAGCAAGTTCCTAGTGAACTGCTGTTTCCTAAAATGTAAGTCCTGGCCAGTCACTCAAAGTGGTTTCTGAGAAATTCTGAAAGAAAGAGATATTTATAGGTTTACAAATACAGCAGGCTTTGCTGTATTCTTATGTAAAAGTCACAGTTATTTTAGTAGCCTTGCATTACAAGTGCATTGTGATAGCAGTCTAGAAAATCATTAGGTCAATGAAAACAGGATTTCGAAATTAAAGAAATAGTTTGGGGTGAGATAAAGAATAATTGTACATTGTCTCAAACTGGCTAAATTATGCACAGTCTTATACTCTCAGATCACACCATGTTATTATCATTGATACAGATTTGTTTTGATGTATTTTCTTTTCCTGGAAACTGTTCTGCTTTTTGATATTAGAAAGATATGTGTAAAAGCTATGTTTCTTCTAAAGTGTTACAATTTGAAACAGTTAATGTAAAATCTGACACCGATTTTTAAAGGAATGAAATACAATGTTTTAAGTGTGATCAAAGAGTCTTATGACTGAAATAAAACATTCTGCAATATTCCTTTCAGCCAGAGGCAGGCAAGGTCCCAGAGATCTAGAGCAGAATGAAAATGAAACACTTATATTTGTGACACATTTACTCTTGTAAATGGTAACTACACCACTAAGAGATACTGTTTCTGAAGTAATTTTGGGACTTACTACAGTGTGGGACCAGAGAGTGCTCCTACTGTTAGGTATTCACAGTGCAATATCTGGACACTAGAAGAAGTTTTAATCTCTGTCACCATGCAGTATTATCATTGAGCATGAATGGAAACTGACTGTTACCTGAGATTCAAAAGAACAGGACGGGAGCAGATTATTTATCTTCAATAAGATGATTCATTACACTTTCGATGAGAGGAACTAACTGTAGGGTTGAATTGTTGTGGAGGGCTGTAGCCATTGTCTATTTTTATAGAATAATGACATCACATAACTACTGAAGACTTTTTCCTGTCAAAACTCTCTATTCTCCCCTCCCTCCCCCAAAACACACATTTTTTTGTTTAGTTAATGTTATATGTAGTGTTAATATATTCGTCATAAGTTATATATATATATTTATATCTAAAAAGCACCATCACACAATTATAGTAGACACTTCTGTTGCTCTGCTGCCTTCAGGTTCTGTGTGTGGATGCACCCAGTATCTTCATATATTGACCTTTTTACTGTTTGTTTTCTAGCATAGGGCCACATTGAACATACTTGTAACTATGTACATGTTTCTTAATTTTGGGGGTTCTTTTGAACAATTGGCTTGTACTTGCTTCCCTGATACTAGCTTAATCCAGAGAAGAAGTTGGTTATTCTGCTTATTTAGGAAGCAGTTTCCTCATTCTGCTGTGTTTAACTGTTGGTTTCCATCTCTGTACATTCATTTCCTCTGTTGCTGGAAGTTCTCACACACACACTTCATCACTCACTAGCATTGCTAAATAAGCTTTTGATTAAATTAAATGAAAAATTCTAGCATAATGATATGACTATTGTGGGTATCAGTTTGCCTAAAGCCATGTAACACTTCACGGGTTCCCAAATGCTAAAACACATACTCTGAGACTTCATCCTGTGCTGTCATCAAGTTCTTCATTGTATGAAGATGGACGGACAATTTCTTTAGCAGCCCAACTCCAGTCTGACCCTGAGGAAGGTCCATACTGGTTAATACGTGACCACTCCCTGTAAGGTTTCAGCAGCAACACTCGCTCGCTGGCTTCTTAGGCATGTGCTTCCCCACAAGAGGCAAATGCAGGGTCCTGTTCTTACTTTGAAGCTTTGTCTCTGTCTGTATTACTTTCACCTATAACTTAATTTTTAGTGGGCTTTGCAAACCAGACCATGATGTTTGTAGCTGATTCTTTCTCTTTAGACTTGGAGTGCTTATTGCATTATTCTCTTTCTCAAATGTTGGTGTGGTTCCCTGAAGAATGGCTTAGACCTAAAAGCATTTTTAGTTTCCCTTGCGCTCCTTATTCCAGCTCATAGATGTTTTCTAAAAGCAGTGGTGTCCAAAACATTAGATTACTTTCATTGAATTTCTCTGCCATGGAAGATGTGGTTGTTCTGGGTGGAAAAAATTATTCTAATTGGTTATGAAATATAAAAAAAAATAGTTTCTTTTCAAGACCGTTTTTCAGGCAAACTTCTAGGAGAAGTTATTTAATTGTGCACTTAGTAAGCTCTGTGAATGTTATTTTTTAGTTTTTAAACTAATTATTTTAAAATATTTTCTAGTTTTCAAGCAATATTTTGTTTCTTCTTTTTTTTTTTTCCTGTGTTTTGTGTTTTACGAAAGTTACTGACCTGTGGCGTTTTTGTTGGGGTACATTGTCTGGTTTTTGCAAAACTCTGCCCAAATCTTAACTGTCTTTACTTTTAGTATCTACGTATATGTCTTTCCTGTCAATTAAGGGGATCTAGAGGAAAGGTCACAATATAGGTCTAAGTACCTGAGAGCATACCGGAATATTAAAAACCAAGGAAATTTGGTGGTAGTTGGGATAGGGACACACACGCTGAAGTCGCTTGATATTGATGCGCTTTATGGAGTTAATCTCTCGCTGTTTCTGGTTCTGTTCCTGGTACGGCAAGCTAGCGACTTTCTTGTGCTCGTTCCCTTCAGTCATTTCCTCGTGCGTTGTCAAGTGGTTTTCCTAGCCTTCTTTTATTATTATTATGGTTCTCTGCTGTTTGTTAAATTAAGACATTCCACTGAATAATTGAAATCTAATTTAGTTATCCATATATTAGAATTTATGATACTTCTTGTAACATCACTGCAGAAGTATCTTCCATTTTTGAAGGTTACTGCAACTAGACGGAATTAATCTCTTCTCTTATTTGGCTCGTTTATATTTTGAATTATCAACTTAATGGGAAACTCATCTTCTGCTCTTACAGTGTGAAATCGTAAGTAGGTTGAAAGTAAAGAGGACATTTTCCAAAGGCTTTGGATATTTATAATATAAATATAATAACTGAGTAGAAAGGAAAATGCGGACAAACCTGTCAGCTTGTGTTTTGCATCATGAAGTTTCAGAATTGTCAGTGTGAAGATAAATTCACTTCTGTGAAGTCACCAGAATATGAAGAAAGATCCGGTAATCACTATTCTGTAGTGATTTATGATGTTCTTAAATTAAACGCGATTGCTGATACGTTTCTTCAAGGAATAGCTCTTGGGCATTGACACTGATGCCCAGACTCTGGAGAAAACTGAAAGCATTGTGTGGCTTTTGGATCTGTAGATCTGTTTCAGTCTTTCAAAAATGGTTCACTTCCACTATAAACAAAGTAGTATAGGTAATTTTCCTTGAGGGAAGGATAGGTGTAATGTGAACTCTGGAAAGCATTTGACCCCTGTTGTGTACATGAAGGTTATTCAGGGATTTGGAGCCAGTATGTGTTTTGAGTTCAGCTCCGTCGATTAAAATTAAATAGCAGAAATAATTTGTTTCACTGTGTATCTAATTATGAAATATATTTGACAATGCATTTCATAATTCATTAGTTGTAGTGATATCTTTCACTACTTGTTTTCTTGTGTCTCTTCAAATATCTTCTGAGGTTTGAACACCCTAACACATGACTCTGTTGTGAATTCATTTGCTTGAGCACCTTCAGTATGATGCAGTGAATCACTTCAAAATCATCAGGAAAGATACTTTACATTTGAAACCTAAATTAGCGTTTCACATTCTTCATTACTCTGTAGCGTACTACTCTTTCTGTAGGACAGTTGTAAAATTGATAAAGGCTTCTTAAAAAGCTGTTACTCTTTATATGTCCTGTTACATTCTTCTTGATTTTTAGTGAAATAATTTAAATGTTTTATTGATGTCTGTGTCTTTTTCTCAACAGTTTTAAAAATCTTATTAAAGTGATGGCGTAAACTAGTAGAAAGGCATTTGGATTACATCATGGATATGAGCAATGGTGACTGATGTTATTCAAGTGGTGCAGTAAGAGTCTGCTGTATGAAATGTGAGAAGTTTGTATTTCTTCTAGTTTTACAATGGTAAGTTTTATACATTTTGTCCTTCCTAAATAATAACATTTTAACTTGTTATATAGAGTGGATTTCTTTAGAAAGTAACATACTAGCAAATACGTAAAGATTTCTGTATTACATGTTATTTCTAACGCTTGCTGAGTTCGGTGGTAGTTACTTACTCAAGTGTACTTGGAATTTGGTTTAACTTATCCATCTGAAATGTCAGTTACTCATCCGTAGCGACTGCTAGCCTGACTTGAAACAACTTAGGTGAAATGGAATATCTAAATGATGCTGGTTTTCATGTTTGGGTTCAAACTCAAATGCGGTCACCCTTCGGAAGTACTCAGCTTGTGCGTAAAAGGGGTGAACGTACAGGCAAGTTTATCTACATGGTGATAAGGAACCATTATAGACAACACAGCTACTTATTTTTTCCTTTCTAACTCAACCCCTGGTGGTTTGGCCGTTTGCTGTTTGTCGTGTTATTTATACTTTCTCTTGAGACAGAGTTCATACATCTCACTCTTTGTACTGCATTCTTACTTTTAGATAGACAGAATGGAAGGTAGTACATGAGCAGTTCTTTCCCTGTATTTCCCGGAATACAAGCAGCCCAGGTTGCCAGGCGTTCATGTAAGGCAGCAGGAAGAGCTCGTAAGCAGGAGGGCTGTAGCAGCACAAGTACCCCTCTTGAAACTATTGAAACAAACACCTCTTGAAACTATTTTCCTGTATTTGTCATTTTCAGCCTTTCTAAATAACATGTAAAAGGTTTGATTCTCTATTTAAAGTTTTAAGTCTTCACGTCATATGTCAGTTGAACAGATTTGTGTAATCCGGAGTTTGGGTAGATGGAAAAGGGAGGGTATGCAATTATGTACAAATGTGAATCTATTAATTATCGTGGATATTATGACAGGCTTATGGTGATATGCAGTTTGACACATTGAATTTTTAAAGGTGAAGTGAATAGAAAGATAAGACAGAGCTGATTTCTATTAAAAATGTTACTTTGAGATTAGACAAGTCAAGTACTCCTACATTTCTCCCTGAAATCTAAAATACAGACACTCTCAGACTGAATGTTTTAAATCCAGTGGAGGTGATGATTCACCTCACTAACTGTATGAAAAGTGTAAAAATGGGGAATGCTTGAGAAACAGCCTTCTAGTACCTCAGAGGAGACTACTGAGAAGATAGAGCCAGGCTTTTTGTTGACGAAAATGATGCAAAAAAGGGTGAGGCCTCACCCAAGTATAAGAGAAAAATATTTTCACTGTAAGGACAATTAAATAGTGACAGGTTGCCTGGAGAGGTTGGGGAATATCTGTACTTGGAGGTTTTCGAGACCCAGCTGGATTATGTCTTGTGTAACTAAATCTGATTTTAATCCTGATGTTCATTCAAGCGTTGTTTGGACTGCATTGCTTCTCAGTGTCCTTTCCAACTTGAAAGACTTTGTAATTATGATTCAGGCGTTTTGTTTTATTTCATTTTTACTATTAATGACTGTAACTATTTTTTACTGCTGTGATTTATGTATTTTTTTCTAATCCCGTTATATTAGAATTGCAATTCTGTTTTGTTATTCACGAGTGTTTGTTTTTCTTTTAAGCAATGTGAGAGCAAGCAAGCATGATTATAAATGTTTCCTTCTACGTTTGTGAAAACTTGTAACTGGAAACTATGGGATATTAAGAATGTGCTTTGATACCTCTCATTTGACAAGACAAACTGAAATAGTAACACCAGTCATACATACAATACCAAAAAAATAGTGTATTTTAGTAACTGAAGCCTAACTGGAACATTCCAGCCTTACCTATGGCAAAAATATAAATGACATTCCCACACAAGCACTAAAGCCAGAACAACCACAAATACCAAGTCAGCTACTTTGTAGCTTAGATGGAAAACTCTTTTAATGCCCTAAAGAAACAACACAGAGAGAAGTGATATTAATACATTGTATCCGCATATTCAGTTTTCCATTAGGTACATTTGTGACAGTATATTCTTCAGATTTGATGTGATTTTAGGTGTTCTTAAAATATTTTTTCTGACTGTTCTGTTTACGTTTTTTGAAGGTTTCCCAATGAGTGGATCACGATGAACATACTTTAGGGACTTGCCATAGTATGGCTGCTTCTCGATCTACTCGTGTTACAAGATCTACAGTGGGTTTAAATGGTTTGGATGAAAACTTTTGTGGCAGAACATTAAGAAACCGTAGTATTGCTCATCCAGAGGAGGTTTCACCCCATCCTCAAATACGGTCAAGGTCACCAAAGAAAAGGCCGGAGTCTGTGCAAACTCAGAAGGGAACTAACAGCGGAAGAACTACTGATCTGAAACAACAGAGTGCTCGGGAATCCTGGGTGAGCCCTAGAAAGAGAGGGCTGTCTACTTCAGAAAAAGATAATGTTGATAAGCAAACTGTGGAGAATTGTGAAAAAAAACAAGCAGAGCCTGTATCACCCGTTTTGAAAAGAATTAAGCGCTGTCTACGTTCGGAGGCACCCAACAGTTCAGAAGAAGACTTGCCCACTAAAACAGAGAAGGAATCATTGGAGCATAAAAGTTTAGTGTCGGACAATGATGCAGGCTCCACAGGGACTAAGCGTGCTTGTCGATGTCTTATATTGGATGATTGTGACAAAAGGGAAGTTAAAAAGGTGAATGTCTGTGCAGAAGGATTTAATAATTCCACAATAGTTGACGAGATCGCGGGCTATCAGACTGTCAATGGCGTTGGTGAGAGAGACTCTAATTCTCTTAACTGTGATGACTGTCAGCTTGATGGGAACACTAAGCAAAATAGTGCTGGTTCCTGCACGCCCAAGGACAAAACAGTAGCAGAAAACGGAAACTCGTTTGCTCATTCTTCATTGCTGCTTAACAGCAGCAAGGAAGACAGTGTTGTAGACCATTATGTGCCTTGCACAAACTCTCAAGAACAGGTAAAGGCAGAGGACCACAAACTAATAAATGACTGCTTGCCTGAGGAGCATGCTCATCAGGCCTACGAGCCAGCTCCAGGGTCCTTTTCTGAAATCCAGTCGTCTTTGCTAAGGGATTCGGAGGAGGAGGTAGATGTTGTAGGAGATAGTAGTGCCTCTAAGGAACAGTGTGCTGAAAACACCAACAGCAACCCCAACACTCACCATGACAGTGCGTCAATCTCAGGTGAACCTGAACCACATCCTTCAATGCCGGACTGTGTTTCAGCTCCAATGACGTCTGTGTCGGAACTTCAAGAACACAGATACACGCTGAGAACTTCACCACGAAGGGCTGCCCCTGCCAGAAGCAGCCCTACTAAAAATAACTCTCCTTGTAGAGAAAACGGACAGGTTGAGGAAAATAATCTTAGTCCCACTGAAAAGAATGTACCTGTAGGGATTAATAATATCAATGGATCTCCCCAAAAGTCTGAAGAAATTAAACAGAATGAAAAAGAGAGAAGTTGTAATACGGGAGATCACGGGAGTGATGGACTAAGGAAGCCGGTTTCTGAGGCTAGGCTTGGTGCTGGATATGTTCCATCTGCCAAAGAGAGTGCCAACATCCACACTGCAGAGGATGAGGAGGAAGAGCCTGATGTGTATTACTTTGAATCAGATCATGTGGCATTGAAACACAACAAAGAGTATGTGTAACTATGGTAACCATGAATTCTGCTTTTGTTTCTTACCAAAAATATACGAATTAATACGTATTTAAAGTACTTGCGCAAAAATTTAAGTGCTTTATAATTTTCATACTCTTCATTCTTCATTTTTCTTCCTTATTTCTACCTCAAACAAAATTAAACTCTATTTAATATGCAGTATGGTACAGCAATGTGGTTTATACATTTCTAGCAATATGAATTCTTTAGCTAGAACTTGTATGTTGTTTTTTGTTATTTTTTTTAAACCACATCTGTTATCTCTTTTCTCTAAAAAATCCCCAAAACCTATCTGGAAACAAAATCAAAGGAATTATAACCCTGAATTAGAGTTCAGTTATTTATCAGCATATCCAGTTAGCACAGCACATTCAGCTTATGAAATGATGATTTTGTTGTACGTAGAATTTAAGGTTAGATACCTATTTTCAGAGTGTCACGGGAAAGACTTGCCATTATTCTGTTAAGGAGGATAAACTGATGAAACGCAGCGATTTCAGAACTTTCTCCAGAGTAAATGATGTGTACGTTGCTGTTGATAATTCATTAAATGTATATATATGCATTGTGCTAATTCTCATAGGAAAGGAGCACTAACTTTTTTTTTTTAATATTTATCATCTGAATGTCTGTAAGTAGAACTGTGGCAATCGTACGTTTGTGGTAACTACGAAAGAGATTCTTGAAACGAAAGGGCAATTTTCTCAGCGAGGAAAGTTTACGTGGCGAAAATTTCTCTTCGCTTGGTGGATCAGACCACAGTTTTTATTGCAGTCTCCGTAATGTTGTTTTGACTTCTGTGCTTTGCTGTTTAGTGGGTGTTCTGCATTTTGTTGTGAGCTCCGAAAGGTGAAATGCAGGTGATTTTCAGTTTGCTTCATATGAGGAGTTAAACCCCTGCTAGTAGTTTCTGTAAATGGTCACAGCACATGGCTGGGGGGCACAAGGCACAGGTGATTTTTTAATCCAGCAGGAGTTTGGCTGGGTGTTTTGGTGTTGGAGTAGTAGTATTTCTATAATGAAAGGTTGTTCAGTATTGGATATGAATAAATTATTTTAATCAGAGAAAATTGTGAATTAGATCATGGTTTAGGCCAACTAATTTCGAAATAATAATCGAATATCTGCAGCTTCAGCCATCAGCCCAGAGAGTATGAATGCTTTTCCTGGTAGCTAGAAGGTTTCTGTTTCCTAAATTATGAATGGGAAAAATGGACTGTTGAGTTCTGATGGTTTTGGGATATCTTTATATCTGTATATAGGAAAATCTTTCTAGTTATGTTAGTACAATGATACATTAGCAATGTACTTTTTTTTTCTTTGTATTTATTAGGAAAAGAATGATAAAGATCGTAGCAGATTTTTAGATGTAGCCTCAATTTATACTTCTTTAAACAGGCCTGGAATGCACGTTTAAAAACAGATATACAGTTGAATTCTAACTGCTGTAAAAAATAACAATTTTTTTATCTTCTTACAATTACATGCGTATCTAAATTATTCTTTAAAAATTTCAAGAATGTGCCCTCGTATTAGCTTTTGAATATACACAGTTGTTTTGAAGATACAACTAGTTGTTTAGATTGGCAGCCGCTTGGTGAGAGCTCGTTGGGGACCTTTGGAACCTGCAGCCAGGACTTGGTAGCTTGCAGTGACTTGCTGCCTGAATGCAGAATTCCAAAAGAAACTGCTGGGTTTTTTATCCTGTCTTACATTTTATACTGATTTTTGATTTTATACTCATTTTTGATGGCAAAGAGAAATATCAAAGCTGGAATTCTGTTCTAGATCAAGGAAGAATAATTTCTGCTTTTCGGAAGTGAAGCATGCTGCTGAAGTAGTGTTAGCTCGATTTTATTTTTTTTTTTGCCCGTCAAAAAATGTTCATATCGTTGGAAAATTATGGATGGGGATATTTTTGTTGTTTATAGTTGCAAGAAAATAGAGTATTCTGATGGTTCCTCATGGGAATAGAATCCTTCTAAAGAATTTATGTCTGTTTTGATATTTAAGTGCAGTTGTCCTTTATCCAGAACTTCATCGTATAAGAGTTAATGAACTACAGTGCACGACATCCTTTTCGAATTTTAAAAATACTCAAGTTCATTAGAGGATATTCCTAAATTCACATGTTATAGTTCTTGAATAACATCTTAATTATACCCTTGTTTAATCTCGTTTGGTGCTTGTTTTCTAAAATGTTAAACTGAGAAAAAGGGTGTATCAGGGATGTTTTCCCTGCCGAGTCAGACACAAAGAGTTGCAGGGTGCCCGTACTGCCAGGCAGAGGCTGGTGGTTGTGCCTGGCTGAGCAAATTACCCGCTCCCCGGCTCAGCACATCTGTACCTGGTGTATGCAGCTTCCTCAGTTTGTGAGCAAGCTTGTCTTTATGGGTGAATTTTTTTTCTCTGGTTTACATTTTTATTTTCTTTTAAAAGCAGTTCAGAGAGACATCTTGGCTAAGTTGAGGAGCCACATTTCTCCAAGAAGACATTAGTGTCATTCTTTGGATGTTTCACAGTGAGGAAAAAAAATTGTAGAAGCAATTTCATGTCTGTAAATTTACATTTTCTTGTTATATTACATAGCTTCATGACGTACACATTCATACAGCTGATTTTTACTCTCCAAGAAATTATTGTAACGTTGGTAAAATATGAATATACTGACCTTGAACAGCTGTCGATAAGACTTGCTATAAGAAAAAGAGCTGAATGTATATTGTGGTATTTTTGTGTGAATTCTGTTGCTTTTTGAAAGTTGTCATGTTTAAACAACATTCATATATAAATGTTTCTGGGAAAACTTGATCATATAATAGGAAAAATAATCATTCCAGCAAGCAAATTATGGAATATTGTTATTCAGAGAGAAGGATGAAATGATGGATGTTCCACAAGCTCTTTTTTAAAATAGAACTCTCCTACAAAGACAAATTTGAGGTCTCTAAACAGAAATTCTATCACAACATGGACATTCATGTGGATAATAACAGACCGATCTGGGGGTTGTTATAATTATGGAGTATTGTTAATGCAATTTTTTCTGTTATTTCACAGTTTGAATTTTTGTGTATTATGATTCCTCAAAAAATAATGGTTTGGTAAAAAAATTTATTGTATGTTTTAGCTCAGAAACGTTTGCATTTTCTTCTGTGATATTTTCATCAAAACTGCACTTGTTAATTTAAATCTTTTTACATTGCTTAACTTTATATGCTATGCTTAGTACTTTTTGTATGTCTTTCCTCAGGAGTTTCTCATATCTCTTTGCTGTATCTTTTAATAGTTTAATTCTTCCTTATAGTGCAGTAACTCACTGTTTTTTTATACAGTGTTTTATTCTCAGTACATTTTCCCCTTTGCTCAGGATTTAATTTAGCACCGGTTTTTTTCTTCTTCCTCCCTGCTTACTCTGGAGATTTGCAATGCCTGTCAGGTATTGGTTGCACAAGGGAAAACTTTTGTTTAACACTTAGCTCTGAGTTCTAGATGAAAACATTATTACAGAATTGAGTTTTCATGTGCATCTAATGCATTATGGAACATATTTCTAGGATCCCGTAAACTGTGGTTAGATTTATAGGAACCACTTAGGCCTGTAGGTGAGCTCAAAGAAATACAGGAATTATACATGAGCACTTGCCTAGGGGCATTCAGCTGTAAGAGTTAGGACCTTGTGTTTGTTTAGTAAATAGACATTTTCATGTCTGTTTGGTTTATTTTATTAATTTACAGTATTTAAAATCGTAATAGCTGTACTTTCAGTAATCTAAACTGAAGACAGATTAAAATTAAATATTTTAATACATCTCTTAAACCCTAATTTTGTGAATTCTTGTGAATTTTGGGGTTGTATTTTTGCATAGCTCTTGGAAAGACAGAGGCCCATCTAGGATCATACAACAGATTTAATACATAATTAACAATTCCTAGCAATAGTTATTGTCTTTCTTTGGATGCACTTTTGATATTATACAAATGTGAGGAAGAGAAGGAACATCTGTGGAATTTCCTGTGAGTACAAGTTTTGTATTTTGTGTAGTCACAGATGTGTCTGCCGATTGAATCAGATTAAAACAGTTCTCCAGAAATGTCGATCTTACTGCTTGGAACAGGACCTGGTGCTCCTTGCCGTAGCGTTGAGTTGAGAACTGCCTGAAACAGAATCTTCATGAAGTGTAGCTCTCATGTTGTTCCGTAACAGTCTTTTTCGCTACGGTGAACTTCTAATTTTACCTGCATCATGTTTTTTCCTTAACCGGATGACAATTAATATTCAAAATTAAACTGCTTTTCATTAATATATTTTAGGAAAAAATCCTCATGTCTGTCTTTATATGTTGGGTAAGAATAAAAACATTACATCAGTTTTGTAATTTATCCCCATATATTCAGATGTATGTCTCAGAATTAAGGTAAAATGTATCACACAGTATAGATTTAATGTACAGACAGGTCAGACAATCTAACATTCCTTTGTAGCGATGTCATGTAGCTATGAGTAGCTAATAATATAAATATCCTTCTATATTATTTTTAAGGACACGTTTTTCTCATTTTCCTGTGAGACGCACAGTTTTAGCCTGAGATGAGGTTGGTGGTTATGTTACTTCACTGTCAGGAATAAAGGTGATTGGTGTAAATGAAGTAAATCAAGCTACTTTTTGCAGTAGCTATTTTAATCTTTGGTGGGGTCAAGAATGCTACCAGACAGCAACTATTTTGTGTATGTGTAACCTCTGTGTGCTTCATAGAATATATCATCAACATAGAAGAACTGATGAAGTATACATTGTTATTGTTGAAGAGTAATAGAAGTTTTAAAATATTCTAAGTAGCATATCTATAAATTAAAGTGTGTTTTAATTTATTCTTTGTTCCACACAAGAGGGATGTGCCATACACTGATATTTCTCTTAAACTACCTATTAGTATAAAACTTACACGTATGGAAAATTGGTACATTTTTCTGAGAGTAGTTTCTGCTGTCTGGTTGATTGGAAAGTAATAAGCATTTAAATTGCCTTTAAGTAAAAATATTGTTTCCTGCAGAAGTTGAACACTGCAACTAATTCATCTGCAAAACACAAGTATTACAGAAATCGATTAGAAATTGCTAATATGAGTTTCTAGCCATCTGCAGTTTGGTGTTGCAGGTAGTTGTTTTATTGCAACGTGATAGTGTAAGGGGCATACAACCACCTTTATTAATTAAACCCTCTTATTTTACACTTTACATTTATAGTTTCATAAACTTTTCAATGAACAGTAAATAGCGAGTTCTTAATTTGCAAGAGATAATGCACTGGGCACGTGCTGCATCCGCTTTTCTCTCTCTCTCAGTAGGCTTACCCTAGGAGCCATGAAACACCAAGTTTTTGTGTCCCTGGACGGAGTTACCTTGCCGTCAGCCCCAGTGAGCGGCGCTATCGACCGCAGTGCAGTCTTAATTTAAATAATGCGTCCTGCGGAGAGCAGTGCTCGATTTCCTTTGGGTTTGTGTCCTTTGCTCCTTGCATGCTCTTCTCTCCTGATACTTGCCTGATCCTTGTCTTTCTGCCCACGCTCTCGCCTCCCAGAGGCCTCATGGGGCCTGGAAGAGAGAGCGTGATCTCTGCCCTGGCTGGCTTGGTGCTGTGGGTGAGCGTCTGCTCCTGGGCTGATCCCAGAACGGGAAGGTAACGGTGGAATTCTGCTTGCCTTTCTCTCGGGGAGACTGTAGTTAGGGTCTCTTCCCCTTGCCAAACTGCACATTTTTAGACAACGGACGGGAACTCAACTGCTCTTTCCAACTTCTTGATCCACATGGATCAAAAAGCATGGGAGAAAAATACACACGTTTTTAAAAAATAATAAGCACAAACTTGCTGTTTTAATACAGAAGAAGGTAGAAAGTTACTTTGCTGCCTGTTCATTTGGAAATGCTTACCGTTTCTAAGGATCCTTATTCGTAATTTCATCTTAACTGGAAAATTAAGTATTAATAAAAATGATTTTAGGTGTAGGTAGGAGATACCATTTGAAAAAAAATATTAATTGCTTTCGGGAGGCTCATGGTCCTGATTTAAAAAAGCAAAAAATAAAAGAAAAATAAAAATCCAAGAAAAGATGGGGTAGTAATGTATTCACTCAGCACAGGTCTGTGGAGAGTAAATCTCTGGCTGTGTCTTTGGCCATGCACACATGGGACACTTAACAAAAGCAGAAGTGGTAAAGTGTGGTTATACAAGGTATGTCAGTGCAAAGTATGTCTGATGGGGCAAGAAATAAATTATATTAACCTAATTGTCTGATTGGCAAAATTGCACAAGTATTTCACTAAACTGTTGGTAAGCAAAACTCTGCCACCGGGAGAGCAAGAACAAGGTGACTGGCATATGCTTTGAGAACGTGGGTGTCTTTACTCGTCACTTTTAACTAACCGAGCTCGAAATAACTCCACTGTCAGTCTTAACTATTTGTTCTGGTCTTACACGTAGTTTTGATTGCGTCTCCATCTTGAACTGCAAAACTGACAGTATCTTTCAGAAAGGAATTGTGTGAGCAGTGCCTATTAATGCTTGTGTTACTCAGCAGTAAGTTCTTATCAAGGTAGCTGTTTCTTTGATACTAGAAAGTACTTATATGCTATTTTGAGAGGAGGAAAGATCCTACTTGTTAGTGTCCTTTAAATTTTGTTCATGGTAGGAATAGCCCCTGATTTTTAATTTTTGATTGTTGTGCCTCTGCATTTGGCTTTGCATAGTCAAGGTGAAGATGCACTGTTCTGTGTAACAACCTTCGAAAGTTTTATGCTTCCTAAGCCAAAGCCAGCTGTGTTTGCCTGTTGTTTATTATCATAGGGAGTACTAATTAAAATATGCATTTTAACAGTTTTCTTCCATATTTCTGGCTTTTCTTCCCCTTCTTCAGCCAAAAAAGCTTAAGTGAATAGTTCTTCATATTGCTGTTAGAACATGCAGCTTCTCATGGTTGCACATCTGTTCTTGTAATCCAATTCTAGTCTTCAGATATTACTATAACACAATACTTGTGGGAATATGTTAGTTTGGTTCTGTGGCAAGAATATACACCTGAATAACTGAGGAGGTTCTTCCTTGCATTTTAGTGAAAACCTGCATATGTTGTCTACTTTCTCTGATGTTTGGGTTTTTTTTTTGGTCAGAGGATTTCTGTACAGTTTCATGGTATCATGGATTGCTCCTATATTGTGTGGAAGAAGGCCCCTTCTGAATAGTTGCTTTCCCCAGCAGCTTTTTAGAGAATAGTGTCTAAACGGAGATACTGGAGGAATCCGGGTGTATTTTCTCTCAGTAGAGGAACTGAACCACGCTCATTATAGATGATGAGAAGGGAGGTGGAGGAGTTGGGGGTACGCTGTCCCTCTTCCTTTCTGTGCCGCTCGTGAGGAAACAGACCACTGCCATTGCTTCTCAAAGCCTTGAAAATAGAGAAATGACAGGGACCTATATAATTTTCTGTAGTTAAAGTGTCACTGTTCTGCAGGCAAATACTTTAGAAAATGCTGTTAAAGGAAGATCAAAAGGCTATATTAAAATTCCTTAACTAGGGGAAGACTGACGGATGATGTTTTAACCTTTCATGTTGACAAGACTGAAACAAGTTACATGTTTGTTTGGAGGTGCAGACACCTAATTGCTCCTAAAAATTTTGAAAACTTGCTCAAAATATGGACATTTGATAAAGCTGCTTTTGTATGGCTGGTACTACATCCTGCTGAGAGCTTTTGATGAATGAAGCCTATGGAAATCCATGAATGAGTGTTCTGTTTCTGGGGCAGAGTTAACGATTTAAGGAAGAAAGGGACATCACAAGCTCATAACCAATAGGATACTGTTCAGATGCTTGAAATGCAAAGTCTGGAGCTGTGAAGGTTAGAAGGAAGGTGAAATTAGAGAGGAAAATGGCTTTTTTGCATCTGGGTAAAGTTCTTTTTTTGTGGCTTAGTTCTGTTTTATTTTAAATAGGTGTATATTAGAGCCTGAAGCTGGCATTTAGAAATAGTAGGTTTTATTCTGGAGAAGCCACTTAATGTATACTTCAGTTGTTTCATGTGTAAAATGGAGATGCCGTTTAATTATTTAACTATCTGGGAAGTCCTTTAAAAGGTCTGCAGTACCAATACTGTATATGAATGAAGTACAGTAAATTATGATACATGTAAAGAGATAGGAGTGGGGAAACAATGTCGTAATGAGTTGCAGAATTGTCTATTTGTAGATCATAGTACCTAAGCATTAGGTAAGTAAAAATCTAGCATGTGTTGCTTTCTTCAGGCAAAGGTGATTTTTTAAGTCAGCTGAGGAGTTGATGTATCAACCTTTTGGATTATCTTAAATTGTTCTGTTTGTGAAGGAAAATGAAAGAAGGGCCTCATTGCTGTCATGTGTGTTCTGCAAGTCCAGCACTGAATCTGGGCACTCTCCCCTAGTGCGGAAACAGTTCTCTTAAAATCTCAGATGCACATCAGAATAATTTGTAAGAAATTCAGTCTCAGAATGACTCTGTCATCACACTGGCAAAGATTTCAGGCCAGTCTTTAAACTGGGCGCGTTATCTGGTATTTCTGACCTGAAAGAAAGAAACGAATTTCCCTAACCAAACAAAACACTCACTTGGAAATGAGAAAATTGGATGTGATCGGACTTAAACGTTTCTCCGGGAAGCAGATCTCTTACTGCAGCTGCCTTGGGTTAGCTTGGCAATTCTACGTGCAGTTATGTTTCCCTTTTCCTACAGGAATTTGCAGTCTTGCTATATAGCGTGTTTAATATCCAATACTTTCTTAGCTTAGCATCTGATAAGGGATTTTTTTGGGAATCACTCTTAGTGGACCAAAATCCAGAGTGATAACTGACCTGAGTATAGGAGAGCAGGTTTTAATCTGTACTTTGCCAGAGTGCCAGTAGATGGCAATAAAATAAAGAGTTGCTCAAATCCTCCTGACCACTGATAATTAGGAGTTTCGTCTCACAGCTCTTGGAACTGCAAAAAGCAAGTTTGCTTTAAAGTAAATTTTTTTCTCTACGTATGTTTCAGCCATGTTTTGTTAGGAGAGCTGTATACTCCTTCACTTAAAACAAATCCTTTCTGTACAAGAAATTGCCAGGTTTTCTAATATAAAATTTAAATTATCATACATGTGTTTTTACCTTCTCAGCCCCAAAATTTATGCTATGATGCTTTTTATCATATTATGACCCGTAGAACTGCAGGTAGTTTGGGGAAGGGAAGGTTATGACCACCAACTGCACAGCATTTTGTCAACTGAGAGGACAAGTCACTTCTTTTTAACTAGGCACGTTCTTTAAGACATCTTTGCAAGGTACTAAATAATCATTTAAGGCCAGTATAGGTTACAAAGAAACTTTTTTTGTGTCAAGTAAGATCTGTGAGCGTCCAGACAATAAATTACAGGGAACACTGTATGCTATTTTTATTACCTCAATTAAAATAATTTTTTGCTACAGTTTTCCTTTATTAATAAGTGTCACCTTTGTCACCTACAAGCTTTATAAAACCTTTATATATTGTCAGCTTTAAAAAAAATACTGATCTAACACTGATAAATATCTTAAATAAGGGGAGGAAGTTACTGTCTTGTTAATGCAAGTGTTTTAAATCCATATGTGGTTCATGCTAAAAGGAAGTAATAAAGATTTAGCTATGTGTCTGTAAGATTGTGTGAATACCATGTGAAAATTTCGGGCGAAGTTGCATGAGTTTATGTATATATATATATATATGTAAGTGTGAGTGTTGATCATTGCATTGTTACTTAAGGGGTGATTATGTAAGGTTGAAAAAATTGAAATAAGGACTAAACTTTAGGCTGGCCAAGGACCTCCTTTCATTTATTTGAGGGGACGGTAGAAGTGCTAACCACTGTTTCCTAGTCTGGCTTAAAAGGTGAGAAAAATGCGTTATAATTATGTCGAATTATTACATAGGGAAAGTCCAACAAATAATGCACAGCTGTGTTTTGAGATACCTCTTGGAACTTTCAAGTTTGTGTGTAAGTTTACTTTGGATAAAGACACTTCGGATGAAAAATTCTTCATTTTTATGGATAAGACAAGTTGCAGAAAATTTCTTCTTAAATATTTGACAGTAAGACTTCGTGAGGGCTACCTAAAAGTTAAAATCTTCATTTTGTAGTATCAGTTTCTCACATCATTGATTCATTTAAGGTTCAAAGTACAGTACATTCTTCTCTTGAGGAGAGACAAAACCTTCAGAAACCATGGAGGGACTAGCCTCTCTGACTGAGTGACTCTTACTATAATAGTGAAATGAATATATTTAAAAATGCTGAATGGCCTGGCCTCTTGTACAGGCTAGTTTAAGTTATTTAATATAAAAAATAAACATGCTATTCCTGAGGCAGATTGGCTCCATATAGATAGTGCTTTCTAAACCTTGGTGTTAGTTCCTAATGCAAAGAAAATAAAATCTGTGAGGTAACACTTGGTGCTTAGTTCTGGAAATGTAAATAGCGTTATCACATGATGAAAAAAATAGGGGAAAAAAAAAGCATTTTGAAAGTAGATCTCAGAAAATTGGATCAAAATGGAAATAGGTCTCATTAAAGTACAAGATGTGCTATTTTCAAGCTTTATCACAGACGGAAGGAGGTTGCTGTGTCCCTAATCACTCCTGGAACAAGGTTCATGGCAATGAATAGTGTAACGGCTAATTGCTGATGGCAGGACTTGCAGAAATATGGCTCTGCTATGTGATAATTATTTTATGGAGCAATCCAGAAGAGTGGAATAGTTACCAGTGCAGTAGAACAACT
>NW_009706183.1:22836-54995 GCF_000703405.1 Apaloderma vittatum | reverse complement strand
CAGGAATCCCTGCTGATACGTATCAGTTTTTAAGAAGTCTCTTCTAAATATTGGTCCCTGAAAAAAAAAATTATTAAGATTTTACAGCATAAAGACACTGAGACTGTTTCTGTACTAAACGGAATTATTCAGATGTTCATGTGGATGATTCCTGGCAATTAACATGATTTAAGAAATTACAAAAGTTTCAATACTGGGATTGTGGAACCACAGAATTACATTCTGTAGACAGAAAGTTTTCCTGCAAAAAAAACCACAACCCTGCTTCAGGTTGTCTGTATGCTAACGATTTGGTAATTAGAACCAATAATTCTAATTTGGTTAGAAGAGGGTACCTTCAGTCAGCGTAGAGGCTGTGACTGACTGCGAGTTCACTAAAATTCTGCATTCGTAGTTGTATGAGTTTGGTTTGTTTTGGCATAGGATGCGAGATAATTTTCCGTGGTAATTGCTCACAGATCTTTCCTAGAATTATTATGTAACTGTAGCTGGATAATTTAGAGATGGTTGCTCTTTGATTACCTTGTTGAAAGATGGAGCCAATTTTGCAGCAGACTAGTGAGCAAGGTTCCAGTTACTTTCTCTTTACCTTCATTAGGCTTTTTTAATTTTGGAGAGTGTTAGTGCAAGTAGAGGAGGTAGTTTGAATCCTAAACGTTGTGCTTATTTATAAAGAACTTTGGAAGATGGGTAGTAGAATTGTTATTCACTTTTTTTTGTTTTTTTTTAAATAGTCTTGGAAGTTGTGCACAGTGTCTTTTACTTAATGTGGCAGAAGTACTGTATTACTCTTTGGGACTGCAGTACTGCAGCAAATCTGAAGTACCTGAATATAGACTATGCAAACTATGTATTTCAGCATTAGTATTTTTGATTCTTGACAATTTAAGACCCCAAAATACATATTTTTGTGTATTTCAACATTTCAGGCTTATTCCTGCATTTCAGAATATATTTATTCATAAAAGCCGAATGTGGAAATTAAATAGCTCCAAGCTAATACATTTTTTTAACAGAGGTACAAGACAGCGATGTGAAGTCTTTTTGTCTGAACACTTTGGTCTCGAATTATTCGTTTTCAAATTATTTCATGATAGTACTAGCCACAGATCAACACTACGTGACAAGATTTTTGTGTAATATTTTACATATTTCCATGAAAACTAGAGGTGTTGTGTCTGAACCATTTATCTACAAGTCCATGATCACTTCAGTGAGGTTGCATGAATGTTTTAATGAGAGAAGTAATTGGAGTTCAGTATTCTTGTTTTGTTTGCAGTTTCTCCCCACATGTAATCTGTTCTCTTCCTAGACTTAATTATTTAAGACCACCTCATTAAGATGATTTCCTCCCCCACTTTACACATGTGAATTGCAGTTAAATTAGCACTTCATCTAAATTGCCCACATTTGGTTGCTTTTTTGATTCTGTGTATGTGTTTTAAATAAAATTATGATTTTCTTCTAATTTCATTTTGAAAAGTGGTCACTTAAATACAATTTGATTAAATGAGGTAAAATGACCGAATTAAAGAAAGGCAGGTATTTATTTAAAATTTTTGCGCACGCTACTGAGCCTCTGTTATTGTGATTAGAGTTAACTCCAGAAATTTTGGCACCTGCTGACAGGAAAAGACTTTCTGTTGTGAGGTCAAATCTTGTCCCCAGGTATTGTTGAGCTCTTCTGTGTTGCTGCAGCTGCATCTACATGAAGCACCTGCCCTTCATTTCCCTGTTGTGCGTGAGAAGTGCTGTCAGTCTGCCTAAGCGTGGACAGGTTGCCCAGCACAGAGCTAGGCAAGAATCAGATGCTTTTTTGTAAAATCTAAGTAAATATTTTAATTCTGTATATTGTTTCGTGTAAGCCTTTAGCAGTTTCAACTGCACTACTGTCTCAGGCTGATTTTGCTGTGCCGTCACTATTTTTGTAAGTTATTTCTGAAGTTTGTTTTTCAAGAATAGCCATGTTAATTACCTTACTTTATGCAAAGGTATTTCGTTCAGAAGAAACTGGATCGTTTTTGTAGTGGTAGTGAAAATATTCCACTGCTGTTCCAATGTTACTGGCCTATTTAACAAGCATTTTAGGTCTTGGCTGCATATTAACCAGAATATGTGCAGTCAAATTTAAGTAATAATAAATAGGTAACAAAATTGTGTCCTACTGTTTTTAAACAAGCTCGGTATTTTACTTTCAGACTTTAGAACATATGACTATATTTTATGCAGATATTACATCTGAATGGAAAGAAAGTTACCTTTTTTCATGGGGAGGCATCAGCTTAACATCGAGGTAGAAACTTGAATATTGGTGGTACGAAGACTGTATTTTGCCTCGAGGCAGTTTGCCTCCCTCCACTTAAAGTCTTGCCCAATTACCAGTGCAGTCAATTGAAAAACTTGAATTAGCTGAGGAACCTCTGAATTTTTTCTGTAATACATGTGGAATTCATCGTGTTAGGTTTGTCGTCATTTTAGCAGTAAGGGAATAGAAAGAAAATTTACAGAAATACTGTAGTAGTGACTAGATCTAAGCCATTCCTGTCCACCCTGTGGGTGGCTGAGCAAAATGTTAATGTTCTATGGTAGAGTCATTTGTATTGGGGTAGAAGAAAGTTAATTCTGAAGTGGAAGAGAAATGAGGTCATGTGGGTTGTGTTGGTTTAACTTTGTAAGCAAAGCTTGTTGCTCATAGCTATTGAGAATATGAATAGGTTGTCCCTGATACCATATTGTTTTAGCTAGTGTAGAATTTACATTTAAAGGAAATCACTGGGGAGTTTAACTTTTTTTAATGGATTTGTATAAATTCATCTACTACTTAAAATAGATTTGATGTAATTTTTTTAATAATTCAGTAAAAATGCCTATGAACTGTTTCAGATAAGCTTGGAAACCTGGTAGATACTAGTCGATAATGACGGCTAGTATTTAGATGGGGGGCGTCACTTTTAAAGACAAATTTAGTGAGATATTTTCCTTTGTCTCTGTAGTTATCAGAGACTGTTACAGACGATTGCTGTACTCGAGGCTCAACGTACTCAAGCAGTTCAAGACCTTGAAAGTTTAGGCAGACACCAGAGAGAAGCACTGAAAGATCCTATTGGATTTGTGGAAAGACTCCAGAAGAAGGTATTTCAATGGGCTTTTCTTTTTAATAACTAGTAATTCATCATCTATAGAAATCAGAGAATTCTGTACGTACTGGCATAAACATTACGAGTTTAAAATCCTTTATCTGCTGAGCAAAAATGGCCCTTTGTTTTCTTATTAAATCTGGAAGACATAGGTCTTCAATGATTTTGTTAGGTGTACCTTTTTTCATTTTTTTGTATACATAGAAATGTAACCTTTAAATTTGTAACTGTAATGTAGGTATTTTAAGACAACCTGAAATCTGCAGGTGACTGGAAGTAATTCATATTAAGATGTCAGATCAAGAATTCTTAACTTTTCTCGCTAGAAAAAATATGAGTGAATTTGATGTGGTACTTTTTAAAAAGCGGAAAATGTAGTTCATAGCCTCGAACCAAAATGCACACTAGAAAACATACCTCACTTCTGGATAGCATAATACAATATTGTCTATTGGGTGAGAATTACTTTTGATAAGGAAACACTTTCTTTTCAAGCTTTAAAAAAAGCACCTGTAGTAACAGGGATACTTAAAAAATGTTTAAAGCTTGACTATTTTCTTGCTGCCACATCTACCACTGACAAACGTACTTCAGCTTCCAGGCTGGCAGCAACATGTGAAGAACGGAGCAGGTATTTTATGGTGCTCTTTTCCTGGGTTTGTAGAGCCCAGGTTTAAAGAGAGATGTGATGAAAACCCGTTGGTTTCAGTAGTTGTCTTTTGAGTTAAAAGCATGCATGATGTACGAGTGTTGAATTTGATAATCATTGTAAGTGGAAATATTAACAGTAGTTGAAAGCAGCTGGTGTATTTTTGTCTCCAAACCAAAGGAATGATATTCCTAAGGTTGACCTTTAAATAAAGTGGTGAGCTTTGCAATAGTTGTCTTCTAGACAGAAGACTGCAAAATCAGTGTAAAATATACATTAATTTCCTTGATGGGAGGAGTTTTGTCAGGCAATAAATCTATGAATATTATAGTTTCCTGTGTTAATAAAACAATATTTTAAATATTTTTTTTTAAACAAAATAAAAGACTGATAGACAGCAACAGAGTATTGAAGTCAGAAACACCTGATTTCAGCTGTGAAATGCACGTTTTAAAGTTTTATGCTCAATAAGCCATCATTGTCCGTGCCGCTGCATATTTTATATGCACTGTTGTGTATTATTCTTGAAAGATATCTTCCTTAGTAAGACTGTGTGCTGCATGGCACTTTAAAAATTCTGATTTTTACTTCTGCTGTTAGCTGAGAAGCAGTATCAGGTTTTCATAACTTCTCAGGTTTCATAGTTTTTTGCTTTGGTATACAGTGATTGTGTTAAATATTACTTTCCGCTTTTCTTTCTTGTTTTTTTTTTCAGGTTGATATGGGTCTTCCATATCCTCAGAGGGTTGTTCAGCTCCCTGAGATTGCCTGGGACCAATACACCACTAGCCTTGGAAACTTTGAGAGAGAGTTCAAAAACCGAAAACGTAATAGTAGGAGAGTGAAGCTGATTTTTGACAAAGGTAAAAGGAAAGTGAGCATGCAATACAATAAAGAAATGACCAGTGTGGAAGTTTAATAATTCGGTTTTTGTGTTGCTTGCAGTAGGTATACCTGCAAGACCAAAAAGTCCTTTGGATCCCAAGAAGGATGGAGAGTCTATTTCGTACTCTGTCTTGCCTTTAAGTGATGGTCCAGAAGGTTCCACAAACAGTCGTCCACAGGTAGTTGTTACAAAAGGAAAGAAAATAATTACAAAACACTAAATGTTATTTTCCCTTTCTTTTTTAATGTTGATGATCTGTCGTTCATGTACTTAAAGCAGAGAACTTGGTTTTGGTTTAGGCAAATTTTATTTTGAATTTTCATTTGTTCACTGGATTTGGTTTTAATTTTACTTAGGTAGTATAAGGGTTAAAATGAAGTTATCCTAACTGTACTTTTAGTAAACACATATTCCATTTTGTATACTGTGTTTGAGCAGATGATAAGAGGGCGGCTTTGCGATGAGACCAAACCTGAAACTTTTAACCAGCTATGGACTGTAGAGGAGCAGGTAATGGAAAACTCTTCCATTTAATAGCTCTGGTAACATACATGAGAATAAAATCAAATTGTGTAATAATATTTAAAGCACATAGAAGTTTAGAATCATATATATGTAGATACTGATCTTTTGACAACTTATACCTCTACTACGAAAGATGTTTTTTTATTTCCTGTTGATTTAGAAAAAGCTTGAGCAGTTGCTTCTGAAGTATCCACCAGAGGAAGTAGAGTCCCGACGGTGGCAGAAAATAGCTGATGAACTAGGAAATAGAACAGCAAAGCAGGTAACAAGCAAAACATTTTGAAAAGTAATCCCTTTCCTTGACTTCTAAGCTTTTTATGAAGCACTGATGAGAGATTGTATCCAGGTTTCTCTTTAACACTCACGTACTTTATTTCTGATTTGAGGGGTCTTCTTCTGTCAAAAAAACCCACAATTCATAAACTGAGGGATTAAACCCCCTTATTTTTATAACGTTTGTAATTAAAGCAATAAAACTTATTTTGCTAGGAAAAAAATTTGGCTGCTTGTTCAATGTTTAAGTATCTGTGCTGTGGTGGTAGTGATGTCAGTTACTGCGTCCTGGCAGCTGATACAGCTTAATGAAAGATTTATTTGTAGCTGTCGTTTAAAAAACACCCCACAAAACAGCAGTAAATAAAATCCAATATATTTTCAGTAGTCACTTCTTAAAATGCAACAGGAGGGACTGTGTTTCACTAATAACTGTGTGACTCGATCTCAAATACAGAATTTTAAAAGTGCCCCAAAGCCCATGACAAGGCTGCCAGACCTAATTGTTCATTAGATTTTGACAGCATGCATTTAGTTTTATATAGCAAGTATAGTGACACCAACTATTCTCAGTTTGAGTTACACTGGAGTCCTGAATTTCCTGAACCTCAGTGCTGTAGAGTGGGAAGACACAAATACTCAAAGACAGAATTTAAAGGAAACACATGCAGAGACACCAAGTATTTCTGCATCTGGCTTGTTGGGGTTTTTCCCCTACAGTGACACAATTTCTCCATTCTGACTAGTATTTTAATTTCTCCTACTTCTTTCGGCTAAGAGCATACTTAAGTATTTCAATATGTAAGATTACCCTATCTCTGATCATATCTATACTTATAGGTATATTTCTCCATACCCGAAAAAAAAAATGCTTACTTGTTTCAAAACAAAATTGGAAGTACTTTCTGCATGCATATTTTAGCTGTCATTGTTAAAAAAGTGTAAGTTTAGCTTCAGCAGGTAACAAACCACTAAAATTCTTTCTTTCCTATTATAATTTTGACTAGATTTCCCGTGTAATTTTAAGCAATGGTAGGATTTTTTAATTTGAAAGCCCTTGAAGTGTCTGGAAATATGACAAAAGCAGCATTGCAACACAGGTAACGGTTAGAGAAGTTGTCACAAAGTAGAGACTGAAGATTTCTTGCCCTGAACCAGTGTAGCAATGCTGGCAAAACTTTGAAGTGAGGCCTGTTACATTGCATTTGACATTTAATCATCACGTGGGTTTTCTTGTAGGTTGCCAGTAGAGTGCAAAAATATTTTATTAAACTGACTAAAGCTGGTATTCCAGTTCCTGGAAGAACTCCAAACTTATATTTATATTCCAAAAAGGTAAGACAATATTACAGCAGAAATTCTATATTTGCATTTATGTGCAAATTGTGTCTAAATCAGTAATTTTTCCAGTAGATTAGAGTCTTGATTAGTGCTTTCTTACTAACTAGTGAAATATATTTTTAATAAAACTCCGAACATTCTCAGATCCTACAGATTTTTCCTAAGCTTATATGTAGAACAAACCTAATGTTCATGTCTGTTTTCACAGTATGATTCATATCCTGGTAAGTTCATTGTGTCCTGCTTTATATGAAGGTAGTGTCTCCATTTTATATTTGTATCCCCCACAAGAAATACAGCAGATGAAAAATCCAACAAATAGTGTCCGTGGGGGAATTGAGCTCTCAGTCTGCTAATATAGCTGTCTGCTTAGAGCACAAATTGACAGCTCTGTACCGGGCTGTAGTTACTCCGAAGTCTCTCATGGAGATAACATAATGTGGCAGAAAGGAAATGCAAAGGGTGCTGGATGGAAGCCTGGCCCGTGTTTACGCTGTGCTCATCCGTATTTTGATATGAGGTATGCCTGTACGCTGTAAACCGCACTATCTGTTTTATTGCAGATAATAGAAGTATGAAAATGGGATGCCGATACTTAAAGCACGTATCTGTGGGAGAATAAAAACCATAGATATATTTAATGTAAATAACTGTGTCAAAAGGGGTGCTTCACAAGAAAGTACTTGCTTTTCTCCATGGGGATTGCCCGGGATACTTTTTTTAAAATGGTAACTGGGGAGATGAGAAGCCTATTCAGTTCTTGAACATCTTGTTCAAGTTACTGTGTATATCTCCTCTTGTGACATAATGTCTCTTCTGATAAGTGACACAGGAAATTAAACAGGATGCATCAGTTTATTTTCCTGTATAACCATTATCTACTACTGGTGAAAATAAAACTGAATCAGAGATTTGGGACTCTAGTATTCAATTCTTCAATTATGCCTTATCATTTTCAGTTTATTCTTTATATAATATCATTAATGCACCTGCTTTTGAACTTAATCCAGAAGATACATTTCCCACAGGAAAAAAGATTTTTTAATTGTCTGCTTTAATGTAGTATTTCAGTTCATTCTTCACCAGAAGTAGAATCATGTTAAAGAGAGAATTCAAATCCTCAATTACGTGCCTGGGTTATAGCTGTATGCAGTTATTTATGGGGTACTAGTTAAGTGTAGACAGTTTTTCTTTCCTGATTTCCAGATCTAGTATTGAAATGCAAATATGTTTTCTGTTAACAGAAAATTCAAATCATTGTGTCAGCTCAAGCTGAAGCACTGTCTAATCTTATAAGTGGAAATATTTTGGGAGGATTGAAATCTTAAAGGAAACCAGAAAAGCAGCGAAACACAGGAAGTCAGTGATCAGAAGGCAGAAAGTGGAAAAATTCAGCATAATGAGTCGTAAATTAGTCTCGGAACAAAATGTTCATTTTTATTTTGTGCGCTGTAGTTCTGCAGATCTGAGGTCTCAGGTTCCAGTCATTACTACAGACTTCATCTCTTCTTTTGAGTGAATGCAGCTAGTCTCAATTCCTTGCTCTGCTTCTGTGTGCATAGCTACATTCCGTCTAAGAAAGTGTGTGTGATCTTTGCCTTTACTTTTTCAAGTGTGCGTAAAACTGTAAAATAATGCTAGATCCCACTTCAGATGTTAAATCCCTCTTTAGAATTAAATGGTTGCACAATAGCATTACAGGTTTGCAAGTGACGGAGAGTCATAGAATGGATTGGGTTGGAAAGGACTTTAAAGATCAGCTCTTTCCAACTCCCCTGCCCTTAGCAGCAAGACCTTCCACTAGACCTGGTTGCTCAAGCCCCCCTCCAGCCTGGTCTTGAACACTTTAGGAAGGGGGGGCAGCCTGTTCCAGTGCCTCGCCACCCTCACAGTGAAGATTTTCTTGCTGATCTCTAAGTCTCTCCTCTTTCAGTTTAAATCCACTGCCCCTTGTCCTGTCACTACGCTCCCTGATAAAGAGTCCCTTCTCTTCTTACAGACCTGTGAGTACTGGAAGGCCGCGATAAGGTCTCCCCGGAGCCTTCCCTTCTCCAGACTGAACAATAACTTTCTCATCTGTCCTCACAGCGGGGGTACTCTAGCCCCCGATCATCTTCATGGCCCTCCTTTGGACCTGCTCCAACAGGTTCCCGACCTTCTTACACGGGGGGCCCCAGAGCTGGATGCAGTACTCACAAGAGCAGAGCAGGGGGAGAATCCCCTCCCTCGACCTGCTGGCCACGCTTCTTTTGATGCAGCCCGGGATGTAACTGGCCACCTGGTCTGCGAGCACACGCTGCTGGCTCTTACTCAGCTTTTCATCTGCCAACATCCCCAAGCCCTTCTCTCCAGGGCTGCTCTTAATCCGCTCCGTGCGCAGCTTGTATTTGCGCTTGGGATCGCCTGAGCCATGTGCAGGACTTTGCACTTGGCCTTGTCGAACTTGAGGAGGTTTGCCCAGGCCCACCTCCCAAGGCTGTCAGCTCCCTCTGGGTGACATCCCTTCCCTCTGGCCTGTCGATCGCGCCACACGGCTGAGGGTGCACTTAGTCCCACTGTCCGTGTCTTCGAGAAAGATGCGTAGGAACCTTTGGGATAAAGTCTTGCGTAAAAAGAGAAAGTATTAACACTTGTAAATATTCCTTATGCTTTACCTGTGTGACAGAAGCTAGACAACAGTCTAAGACAGTCCACTCCTTTATGATTATTAAAAAACCCAACTTTTCATACTTACGGTTTTTGGTTCACAGAGTTTTCTTTAAATTGAGGAATGTTAAGATTTTACATTTAAGATGTCAAAGTGCTGGTCTGGAAAGTAGCTGAGTAAAAAGTTGAGTCAGTTTCACTCACCCTTAATTATTCGGTTTTGATATTTAATATTCCTCCACGAGGAGTGAGTAATAGGGGCTGAGTGCCTTTAAGCAATCTTTCAAAAATGCCATGCATTTTACACCTTCAGACAGCATTAAAGCTGAAAGATTTTATATATACACTAATGGAGTAATTTAGCTCATCTGACGTTTTTTAGGTTCTTATTCCAGTCAGTGGCAATGAAAAGAACCTTCATCAAGCGATACTTTCTGCCTCTTAGAAACCTCTCTTATGGTGGGATGAATGGCCTTTACTCTCCCTGGGCTAGGAAAGAAATCGGGACAGTTAGCCTAGACTCGCATTTTCTAAGGCACAAAGCTGATTAGAAGTGTCAGGCATGGACTGGGCTCTTGGGTCTTGGACTTGGGTCTTTGCTTAGTCTCACACACCATTTTCATGACTCTTGGAAGTCTTTTAATATCTTGCACTTTGGTTCTCAGTCTTCAAAATTCTAACAGCTTTATTTTTTGTTTTTCTCTTGTTTTGAGCCTCATCTATTTAGATGGCAGGGTTTCTGTGCAAGGGCTCTTTCTTGCTGCACTCACCAAAGAAGTGTTGCACTGTTCATCTGATTTGACTTGTTATGGAGGAGAAAAGCTCCAGCTGTACGAGGCTCTTCCGTAGAGGTTTAAGTAAAAATAATTGGAAAGACGATAGACTGTTTAATGCAAAAGAGCAAATTTCTGGCAATAAGGAATGCTTTTTAAAATATATCATTTTTTCACTGTAGTCATCAAGTAGACGGCAGCATCCTTTAAATAAACATCTTTTCAAACCTTCAACTTTCATGACATCTCATGAACCTCCAGTTTATATGGATGAAGATGATGACAGATCCAGTTTTCACAGCCATATGGATGCTGCAGCAGAAGAGGAAGTATCGGTATGTCATTTAAGTCAGTCAGAAAGTCTTGCTTACTGTCATTTTAATCTTGTTTAATGAATAATATGAGGATTAAAAATCTTTGCTGTAAAATAAATATAGTCAAGTATTAAACTGTGGCAAGATTCATGAGCCATTTTGACTTACAAAACATGTCGTTGATACAAAGGCCTCCAAGTGCAGAAAACATAGAATAAACCAGAAAGGAAGTATGTAAAAGTAGCAATAAACTGTTTTGTCCTGAAACAGCTCTAAAAAGTTTTAGTTACATATTTGCAAAAAAGTGATCTGACATGAGTTTGAAAATCACATACACTATGTATGGTTCAGGTTAAAGATACACTTTAGAAAAGTTACAAGGAGCACTGGTAAAATTTGAATGCTATTGCCATCATTGCTTTTTGTCTTCTACTGGCTGAATTATGGATTTTTCTTTTTTTTTTAAATCCACTTCAAAGTGTGAACTGTCAGACTAAGCTGTCAATCAGCAAGTAAAATTTGTGTTGTTTTAGTGGTAAATTCTAATAGATGTCCTAACCCAATATATTATTATATCACGTAGTGTTCCACTTTCCTAGTTCGTTACATGGAATAATACTACAAGAATTTAAAAATATCTTTCCCACATCTATATAGAATCATGGAGGGACTATATCCTACTGCCAGGGTGCTGGGCAAGTTTCACAGCTGGTGTGAATCACCATGGCTTTACTGTGTTAGACTGAAGAGCATGACTTGTTTGATTGGGTATTTTTCTTCTTTTTTTTGTTTTTGTGAGCCTAGTGACATCTTTGTGTTGAAGGCGTGTTGCGTAACAGAAGTACTTGGGCCACCCAGTATAAGTCCATTCATTTTCTTTATTGGCTTTTCTACATGCACTGCATAATTTCCCTTAAATTATTAAATTTGCTTATCTATTCCTCAGTCTTAAATCCCATCTTCGCTCGTGTTCTGTATTGTCTCTCTAGTGGTCTTTTGCTTCATCTCTTTTTGATAACTTATTAAAACAAGAACCTTAAAAGGCCTGGAAAGAAAAATGCATCTTAGAAGAGATGCAGTTATTATTATTTATTTCAATTGAACTGGTTTTGAGCAAACATCCTTTTGTTCTGTGTTGGTTCTGAATACATATTTTCTAACTGTTCTGAATATTTTCCTAAAACATTTTTGTTTTGCCATGGTGTCCTAACTCTAATAAATATGGGCACCATAAATCAACTGGGATTTATTTTAATTTGGATAGAAGTTGCTGGTTTATGCTTTTGCAGTGATAATGGTGGACTTGTGCCCCCCCTTCCTTTTTTTTTTTTTTTTTTTAATCTTTTCTTTCTTCACTAGTGCAGCATTTCCAGATGGATATATTTCTGGCTTGCAGTAATGTAGAGACACAGGTGAGCTCAGTTACCAAAAAGATCCACATTATCAGTGCAAAACAGAAGCAATTTGGAAGAAAATAGAGATCATGAGTTATATTCAAAATGAATGTACAGCATTCTGTTCTAATATTAAAAGTCAGGTCTCTTTGTACGTGTCACTGTATGGAGAAAAATACTGCACATCGACATGATGGAGAAGAGATTCAGTGTAGCAAGAAAAATATAGAAAGATTTTTCTTTGACCTGAAGTACTATGTGAAATTTCTTTGTGAAGACAAAAGATTTTGCCTGGATGTTACCAGTTAGCTTGGCTCACATAAGCGTTCCTGAAAAATCGTTTTAGTATAAATGAATTATTTTCAAGTGAACACACTCTGTTCCCAACACAGTAAATTTACTTTTCAGTTATGATTGCCTCATTTTGTGAAAGTCTGTTCTCGAATACAGCTTCTTACTATTCCAAAATGATCTGTCCACACAAGGAACTATTAGAGCATAGTTTATTCAATATACAGTTATTTCGTGCCCGGCAGTTTTCTCAGAAAAACTTTTGAGATTTGCATGGAAGGGAAACATTGTTTTAAATAGAGAGAATCACCACACAACTTAATCGTGCCTTGATTTTTCTGAGCGTTTACTGTCTGGTCCTTTGTATAGGTCCATAGATAAGAATTGATGAAACCTCTAGAAATCTAGCAGTAAAATGAAGCCTTTTCCCATCATTTCCTTTGATAAACTTGCTAAATAATACATTCTTTAATCGTCACAGGTTTCTAAAAGAAATTGAAATTCTGTGTGCAGGTTATTTCAGAAGAATTTTGATTACTGTCTTGTAGTTGTTTGCCATAACTGAATGTTTCTGTCAATGTAGGATCTGAAAACTACTCAGAAAACTACTCTGCATTAATCTTCATATAAATTTTATATAATCTGTATATAAACTTATCTTTGAAAACATCTACCAAGTACAGCTGCTACAGTTAAGTAGCTTGAAACAGGCATCTGAATTAGAATGACGGCTCCTGACTTCTCATAACGTAGAGGTCTTCAACTTCTGCTGAAGAAAATCGGTTGAGGGGAAAAAAACCCACAGAAATGACTTTTTTTTTTAAAAAGAGAGAACCCTTTGTTGTAAACCTCTGGCAAAATTGTATGCACTAGACTGTGGGGAGCCAAACTTTTTCACAATTTAGGAAAAACAGCAGTCTCTTTCCTTAAGCTGTTAAGAGACGGCACAAAGTAAAGGGGTGAAGGAGTCGGAAAACTCCGAAACTTTGACTCTTCAGTCATGGAATGATGCTTCTCATCACTTTTTAGTTTTACAGATAAAAGTGCAAAGTTAATACTGTTAAGATTGACTATCTTCAAGTTAAAAAAAATAAAATAATGGAAGCTTGGTACTCTCTTGGTTTTATGGGTCTTTTAAAAGTCGGAGTTTGGACAAAAATTATTAACACTGTAAATAGCTTTTGGGGTGTCATATGTTTTTGATATTTTCACAGCTTTGAAACTTCTTCGGAACAGTTATTATAACCATCCTTTGAATAGTATTATTCCGTGCTATTCCACAGAATAGTCAAGAGAAAGATAATTAACTGACCTGAAATTTCAGTTGTCAAGCATATTATTTGTAGCTTAGTATTTAAAAAACTAGTTCTGTGTCTTAAACAAAAGCTGAGTCTTCTGCTGCAGGTGCCGTTTTTCCCATAATGTATGGACAAGTGTATTATATGCAAATTGCAATTAGTCATCTAAGGTGACAAAAAAATTAGGAATTAAAGTTAGGCTCTGCTCTCTCCTTTATACTACAGGTGAGATCTTCACCAGAAAAAAAAATTGTTTGTACAATAATGCGTTTTTTGATTTAATGCAAATAATAAAGTATAAATACTAAAAAAAAAAATACATTGCCCACATGCACTGTTTTCTTCTATGTTTTTAAAAATAATTTCCCAGTATCTTTCTTAGAATATATTGCCAGGTTTTCCCCAAAGATTATTAATATGTATTTATATGTAGTGATTTGTAGAATATATGTGTTACTGGTTATTATATTCCCAAGTAAAGAATGTTTCTCTTTTATTTAACCATGAACAGGATGAAGAGAGTATTCCAATAACATATAGAGAGTTGCCCGAATACAAAGAACTGTTAGAGTTTAAAAAATTGAAGAAACGGAAGCTCCAGCAGATGCACGCAGAAAGTGGGTTTGTGCAGCATGTGGGATTCAAGGTGAGTTTAAGAGATGTCTTCTGTTATTCAGTGGGTTGTAGAAGTTTTCAAAGATAACATGATCTGTATGTCTGAAGAAGTGTTTTCTTAGTACAGCAAGTTTACTTCCTTAGTTCTTGCTCACTGTGCCTGGTTTCCCCCATGATTTTAAAGAAAAAGCCCAAGCAATTCACGCTTTCTGATAGCTCGGGTTTCACTGAGTACTGATATTGTATTAAAATTAATAAGCATACTGTCTTTTCTTCATTTGTATTATGAAAATCCAGCTTTAGAGCCGTGTTAAACCATTACAGTATTCCATCTGACAGTGATTCATTGATGATAATTCTCTGATTAAGAATTTAGTATAATTTTGCTCCACCTGAGTCCAAAGAAGGGATAAAGATTTTGAAGGAGAATAGTAAAAGATTAATATTTTTTTGTTTTGTAGCCACTTCCCCACCTTATCAGGTAATAACTTGCAGAAGTTGAAGCAAGGACATGAAACAATGATTACACGAAATTAAGAAAATAAACATTAAGTTAAACTTACGTCTTGTCCCAGTATCAGCCATTAATAGATGACCTGAAAGAAAGGGCATTCTGTAAATTATATTTTCTGGTTTGCAAAGGATTTCCTGTGCAAGCAGTTGCTACGTTAGACCAATTTCTTCACCTTGTTTAGTGTTACTCAGCTAGATTTATTTTCTAAGACCTGTTTATGTAAGAATGCAAAGATACTCAGCTCAAAGGTCAGTTCAAAATGACTGGAAAATTAAGACGGCTCCATCAGTTCACACTGAGACTTAATCGTGTTGTTAGATCACCAAAGCAGTTTCTATTTCTGCTGTGTTTTTGAGGTTAGTGTGGTATGTGTGGGGTTTGGGTTTTTGGGTTTTTGTTTTCTTCCCCCTCAAAATCAAAACTTTGATCAGGCAGACCAGACTTCTAGGTCTAGTTGCAAACTAGTTGCTTTTTCTACATAAAATTATTGTGAAAAGTAGCTTGGCATTATGCAGGGTCAAGTATTCAAAGTTGGAAAGTTTCTTTGCAATCTGAATTTGATTTTTTTATGCATTATAGTAAGCTATGAAATTACGTCATTATCTCCTATTTTTCCTCAAGAGTGCTTCCTACCTCAGTGCATGGGGCTGGACAGAGCTCACCTAATTTAAGCAGCTATTCAGAACACATTAGGTTCTGCATGGCCTTCAGCCTCATTTACCACACAGTACTCAAAATCTGCTCTGAATATTGAAGCTTTTTATGGCTTTCATTGCTATAATACCAGAGCAATTTGCAAATAGTTTTTTTTTTTCTTCTTTAGGAAATTAAAGTAATGGTATTACTTCTGTTTCATGGGGGAAATCACAGACGATAAGGTCAAGGGTTTCCTCTACCTTGGTGATCAAATTGAGATAACTGGAAACAAGTTTTTATTTTTTATTTTTTAAAAGTATTTAGCGTTATTCTGAACAGCTCTGAGTACGGTTAGTCCCTCCTCATTATCAGCCCTCGAGCTCTGAGAGCTGTCTGTGGCAGCAAGGGCTAACAGTTGTGACAAAACTGGGTGGGAGGTGTCAGGGGCTTGCAGCCGTGCTGTGGCCGGGGATGAGCTGCGGCGTGGCTGGGCCTCACAGATGCTGTGAGAAAACATCAGGTTCAGAAGGAGGGTGAGCTGTGGAAGCACAGGCTTGTTTCTGCCATTTTTTATTCCTTTCAATCCTGTCTGTGCAGCACTCTTAGATTTTTGAAAAGTTCTCCATGCCTCCAAGTCCTGTTTTCCAGGTTTTTTATCAAATATTTTTGTGTTTCTGCCCCTCTTCTCTACCATTGTAAATTTTTCATCCAGTCTCGATATTTCATTTGCTCCTTGTTTCCTCTTCTTCATGCCACACTGTTCTTACGCTGAGCTCCTGTTGTGTTGTCCCTGATTCTTCTCTGGGATTAGTTCTTGCCTTCTTGCTCAGTTCTAGTTTTAGACTTCTGTTCCCTTCCCTAAGCCTGTCGTCCCACTTGCTTCCCAGACACCTGGCTTCTAGTTCCAGCTCAGCTAAAATGTGTTATTTCCTGAGTTTGAAAGTGCATCGGTCTGACCTGTCATGTCCTGATTGGAGCCCATCAACAGCCTCCCAAAAAGTTCTCCCGGTCTAGTCTTACTGCTTCCTTCTGCATGGAAAGTGGATCTATATTGAGACATTTTATACGTTGGACTTGAGCTATAGAAACATCACGTTTGTGTCCTGTGTTGCAGCAGTTCTTGCAGCTGAGTCACAGCCAAGTGAGGATAAGCAGTGACTGCAGAAAGGACTGCGTTTGCTTTTGCTGAACAGGAGGATAATGTCCACATGGAGCATTTGGGGAGTGGGAAGCAAAGCTAGAGAAGGATGATCAAGGGGCTGGAGCACGTCTCCTGTAAGGACAGGCTGAGAGAGTTGGGCTTGTTCAGCCTAGAAAAGAGAAGGCTCTGGGGAGACCTTACAGTGGCCTTCCAGCACCTGAAGGGGGCTGCAGGAAAGCTGGGGAGGGACTGGAGCGACAGGACAGGGGGTAACAGTTTTAAACTGCAAGAGGATAGATTTAGATTAGCTATCATCAAGAAAATCTTTACTCTGAGGCACTGGAGAAGGTTGCCCAGGGAAATTGTGGGTGCCCCCTCCCTGGGGGCGTTCAAAGCCAGGCTGGACGGGGCTTTGGGCAACCTGGCCTAGTGGGAGGTGTCCCTGCCCATGGCGAGGGGGTTGGAACTAGATGATCTTTAATGTCTCTTCCAACCCAAACCATTCTGTGATTCTATGAAAGACTGATCAAGCCTCAGTGCTCTGGAGGCCCTCTCCTAGAGTATAAGGACTTCTTTATCCATGAATTTATACATCGTGGTCTGTGGTGGGCGTTCAGGGGTGTGGGCCTACCTACATGTCTGTCGTAGGGTGCATTCGTGGTTCCGGTTAGTAGCATAAGTGGTCACAGTTGCTGTTTTTTCATTGCTCTTTCATCTGCTTCACAGTGTGATAACTGCGGGATTGAACCTATCCAGGGTGTTCGGTGGCACTGCCAAGACTGCCCTCAAGAAATGTCCTTGGATTTCTGTGATTCTTGTTCTGACTGGTGAGCAGCATATGCTTCTACTTGTTATTTGTAATTAGCCTGAATCTCCCCATGTGGCTTAATTGCACGTATGCTGGAAATCTTTGCTCCAGCGCAGGACACACATCCTGTGTTGGGTAAAGTGTAAGATACCTGAGCATATATTTGTGGCAGGTGTATCGTGTAAGCATGTTCTGGATGTGAAGTTTTTTTTTTTTCTTAATACTGTGGATAGATAAGTTTGGTACTGTTAAATAGTGAGGGAAATCATATTTTACGAGTTAATTGATATCATATTTGCTATGAATCTGTTAATGTGATCACTGTTTCTGAAAGTTTAAAGACAAGGAGAATATTTGAATTTTAAACTGTTTCTTTCCCTTGCAGTCTGCATGAAACAGAGATTCATAAGGAAGATCATCAGTTAGAACCTATTTACAGAGCAGAGACATTTTTAGACAGAGACTACTGCATGTCCCAGGGCGCCAGTTACAATTATCTTGACCCAAACTACTTTCCAGCAAATAGATGACATGGGAAGCAGATCTACCATCTTGGGCTTACTATCCTCTTTGAAAAATAACAATGGCACCATTGTTAATTCTGTGCACATTTTGGAAAGACTCTGCTTTCCCTGAAATGTCACTCACAGCATGACAGCTTCCTGGGTGTACTTGTCAAACTACAGCTTTGAGCTGTCATGGTTCTAGATCACTGAACAGCAGCTGAACATTCCTAGTGTGCGGAAGGTTTCACTGGGAGACTTTTCTTTCACCACGTTAGTCATTTTTAGGTGGTGAATCTGAACACAAAAGAAAAACATACAAAAGGGTGAGCCAGAAATGAGAGCACACATTAAAGATAGAGTAAATTCCAAAGGCTTCGAAGAACTTGGTTATGATGAGATCCAGAGGAGATGAAGTATTTATATAAAAACAGTTTAGTAGCTTGCAGTTTTGTTGTGAAATAGTTTTTCAGCACAGTAACTGACTTTAGGCAAGGTTTTAACCAATGACAGTGTTTGCTTCTAGGATGTACTCTTAAAAAATACTCACTGTCTCAGAGATGGTTGGTTACAGGCCTTTATTAAATTGGAGCTGCTTAATCACATTGACTTTCAAATTTTTTTAAATTTTTTTTTAATTTTTTTTTTTTAAAACCACGATGAACTCTATTTACCAACAGTGAAGCACTACAGGGGGCAACTGTGGCATTGCTTCCTTAACCAGCTCATGGTGTGTGAATGTTATAAAATTGTCACTCAGATATATTTTTTAAATGTAATGTTATATAAGATGATCGTGTGATGTGTACAAAATATGGTGAAAAGTGCCAGTGGTAGTAACTGTGTAAAGTCTCTAATACTCAACATTAACTCCTTTAAAATAAAATACACAGCCTTCTGCCTCTGTATTTGGAGTTGTTAGTGCAACTCATCAAAGAAAACTGCCTAATATAAATCATATATATGGTAATAATTTTTCCTCTTTTGTAGTCTGCACAAGATCCATGAAAGATTGTATTTTTATTACTATTTAAACAGTGATTAAACTTAGCCTGAGCAGTGAGCAAGGGTTCACATGCATTCTTTTATACTGCTGGATTTTGTTGTGCATCATTTAAAACATTTTGTATGTTTCTTCTTATCTGTGTATACAGTATGTTCTTAAATAATGTTCAATTGTCAGGAGAACTGTGAGAAATAAACTATGTGGATCCAGTCTGTTTATATATAGAATGCTTGCTGTGACTTCCTTTCTGTGTAGTTCTGACTTTTTAATCCAGACGGAAAACATTAAAAGGACATTTTCACACGCCTCACAAATACTCACTATGCAGACCTGCAGGATGCCCAGCGCCCTCCTCTGCCCTCCGTGTCAGTGGGAACTGACGGTGCTCTGCGCCCACTCAAATCCGCTTCGCCTCCTGCAGGACGTTAGCATCTTAGTTTGCTCATAGCTTACTCACAGACTGTTCTTTTGCAGATCGCAGGAAATCCAGATTTTCCTAGCCTTGGTACACTGTACACCACCGTCGGAGAAGCTTTGTAATTATTGTGACATATCTTAGTTAATATATTTTCTATTGAAATATGTATAGCTTGTGGTTCAGAAACACTTGATTATTTTATAACTGTAATAGACTTCCAGTTGCTTTGGAACTTGAATACTCAGAGTAATTAGCTAGAAATGAAACTAATTTGAATTAAAAAGATGGCAATAAGGATAATTGGCTGGCTGCACCTAATAACTTTAATTATAAACTGATGGGTATTACGTTTTGCAATAACTTTAGGTGTAGTTATTTTTTTGCTTCAGAATAAAAGAATGATTTCAGGCGTTTAATCTATTTAGAAGGTAATCCAGTACAGTTACTAAAACACTGAGCAAGTATCATATGTGATCATATCTCACGTATCTGGTCTACTTAGATAAATTTAATAAATCTTAATTCACAAGGTGAATTCACGTGCTGTATTTTAGTTTTTAATTGGAAAAGATACTGCTCTGAGAGGCTCTCTGATACCATAAAAAATGTGCTTTATGCATCATTCACACTGTTTACAGGAAGCTAGAGTTGGTGAAGGTGTATTATCAGGGAGAGAATCTGTGGTAATATTTGCTTTCTGTTGATATCCTGGGAAAAAAGATTGGAAGAAAATAATAAAAGTACATTAGTGAAAATATTCAGTCATCAATTTAGGATAGCTTGGGAAGAACAAAAAGCCATGGGATAATTTGAATGAGGTTGGAAGCAGAAGGGGAATTTCAGGGCTGAATCATCCAAGAAAGAAGTGTCTTGGAGAAGTCCTCTTTTGACTGAAAATGTATAAATATTTATATTTCCATATGCATGCATATATAGCTATTTCTCTTGCATACATTATGAACATACGCAAATCTAATGCACATACACCCAATCGAGCATGGGAATTTTTTTGGTTTGTTCCAAAGACCAGAAGAAGCAAAGAAAAATTAAACTGTATGTTAAATAATCTGTGATTTGATTTTTCTTTTAAAAAAAAGTGCAGCTGATTGTTGCCTTTGTTCCCTTCCTGCACACAAGTGTGATATTCCACACTCTTTAACTGATCCTGTAATTAGAAGTAATAAAAAATACTTCAGAAAACCTACCCATATGAATTCGCAACTTCAGAGTGTTTTAAAATTACTTTTTGAAATACCACACCAGAGAGCTGCTGGTGCTTCAGGGCTCGGTTTAGAAAAACCTGCTTCCTCCAGCTGTTGCCCTGTGAAAGTCTCTCGCTTAAAGCTGTTGTCCTGTAGCCGGTACTGGTCACTCAGCAGCACCGGCCTGGAGCCGAAGAAGAAATTCCCAGAGCATCAGAGCTAAAATGTAGGCTGTAAGAAGGAACATCCAGGATATGAAGGATAAGAACATATCTAAAATAGTCCCTTTAAGAATAATTGAATTAGCATTTACGGGGCAACTGGCAAGGAAAAAAAAAGAAACCAGCAGAATCTGCCCTGACTGGAAAAAGGCCGTACTCTGTAAGCATGCTGATCTGGGCTTATTTCCTAGTCATGTTCTGTGCTTTGAAAAGGATTAAACCCGCGTGTTCTGCAACAGAAATCGGCACTCCTCACTTTTGTACGTTTTATTTGTATTATGTCTTCATTACAAGAAAGGTAACTTTAAAAATACAAACCTGGTGCATGAAGTACAACTTCGACCGCAAGAGCAATCATGCAACCCACTCCCACTCTGAATTCATCCAGTAATTCCAGTAAGAGGATGCAATTACTTTACAGGAATGTCAAACGAGCTTTTATTTAGCTATCAGAATACCAAAGAAACTCCACAATATTTTGGTTAACCTAACAGAAATACTACATGATTTTTACAGACTTTTTTGCAGGTGTGGATCAATGGCTTACTAGAGATGGAAGCAATAAGAATCAAATAATCTCTTGACATTTTTTTTTACCCCAAAAAAGTTTTGGCAATGCCAGTACAAGACAACAGATAATGATCTGAATTTTACACTTGAAATACTTCCGAAGTATGATTTAAAGACATCTTCATACATTCTGGATCATAGTCAACTTTATAGGTAGACATTAATTAATATAGTAAAACTGCTGCTAATATGGGTAATTACTGGATTGCACATTTAACTATACAATGCAATCATTATCTTCACCTCAGCTCACAAAACTGGGAAGTTGTCACTTAAAATATTCTACACTTCTTAGCAGAAGACAAGGCTGTCTCAAGGATGGCTCCGTGACAGCGGATCGACAGATCTCCACAACATTCAACCGTATCTTCACCTTCAACTTCTTGTAGTAGTGTTCTGGGGACACGTGAGAAGTTCGTTCTAGCTTGACTAATTCCAGCTGTCTTACAGCTGCACGTTACAGAGGACAGGTTGTAGTCACTAAATCCCAGGAACAAGCTAAGTGACACCATAACAATAGTTGCTGTTAATTAAAAGAAAAGAATAACCCATGGGAAGCTTGTATGCAGTAATCTTGATGTGCTAAATGAAGAATGATGTGGTTGAAGAGCTCACTGCTGGCCAGGCGCTGTCCGACGTCCGACCGAATGTGTGAGGTCATGAAATGCAAACCAGAGCTGCTGCTCGCCGTGCTGCTTTGAACTCGTGAAGAGCAACCAGCCAGTAAAACTTAGTGTGGAGTTAGCGTACAGACCGCTTTCTGTTGAGTGCATTACCAGAACAGAGAAAAAGGATTTCATCTAATAACATACCACATGCACAAATTCCAGAGATCTCTGAAGAAAGCAGTATTGCTTTGAACAGCATTTTAATCGGGACTGTCAAGTGCACGGGAGGTGAGGCTGTGTACACGCCATTACTGCGTTTCTGTTGAAAAAGAAAATGCTGCCTCTTCCTTTTTCAGAAAAGCGTCGACTGTCTTGCAGACTTCCAGAAAAACATCTTCCTGTGTTCCTTCGGCATCAACCTGTGAGGCAGGCAACAAACATTACTTACAGTGAATTATCTCAGAATCTAAACACTGGCACAAAAAATGATCCAATATAAAATAAAAGTAGTTCTGTTTCGTGTTATAAGCATTCTAATGTAGAGAAGCAGCTGCTATAAACCAGATTATTTGCTGTGTTTCCACAGACTGACGTGAGAAGGTTCTGTGGGCTCCATCATCTGAAGAAAGTACATTGATCAAATTCGAGAGCATAAGCTGTTCTAAGTACTCTTGTTTTAAAGTAAAATTACACGTTTGATGTACAGAACAGTTTCCAAATATTTTTAGAAACTATCATTTAATACCCTCCAAAATAAACCTAATAGTAATAATAAACCTTTGATACCATACCGTTAACGAGACGAATAGCACTGACTTGTTGCTTCTTGTCATCTAAAGCGTCAGGGTACGGAATGCTGTGGCTGACCCAGACACTTTCAGATGGCAGCAACTCAGCAAGGTCAAGTGTTCGTGTGCATTTGGATTTGCAGGCTTGGTGCTGGTTTTACGATGACCTTTGGGCAACACGCATTTTATAGCGGCACTGGTTTTGTTGTACAAGAACTTGATTTCAACTAAATTTTTTTTCTTTAACACGCAAAGATTCTATTTTGGCCAGAGGTTATCCAAGCTGTTCAAGTTATTTTTCATGACTGGACTTCAACAAAAGCAAAACCAATTCATTCTCCTCCTATGCTGAGGAAGAGAGTGCTGCAATTTAGCAAAGAGGAATGATGTTTGTAGCCAGTAATACTTCTAGAAAATGTTCCCTAGAAAATGTAATGGAGCACTGAGCTTTTGAGCTTCGTGTCCAACCCATGCAGGGACTGTCATGCAGATCATTACTCGAGGAAAGAGACCTGGTTTTGCCTTCACACTAGTGACAGAAGTTTTCATGCTGGCTGTGCACACCACACAGATTTTTCAGTTCCTCTCAAATGTCAGGTGAGAGCCTTGATTCTCAGCTCAGAAGCAGGTCTCATCCCTGTTTCTCTGTGCTTAGTTTTTATGCGTGCGGAACGTGGAGCTTGCACACGTTTAAACAGACCCATGAGAACTTTGCTAAAGCCTGTTTTTTGCTAAAGCCTTTTTCTGAACTGTGTTCTGCATTTTCGTCCCCAAGTTGCTGACTAGGGTAACAAACAATTGCAATGTCTGAGATGGGCGTTCCTCACCATCATACTTGCTGCCGCCTCTTTGTTCTGCAGGAGAAGAAAAAGAGTTTCAAACTCCAAAAAATGCATTTTTGAAATAGGCCACAAAAATCTTCTCCGATACGGTGCTGGCTTGCAGCCAGCTCCTGTACAGTCTGTCTGCACTCAATGTACATTTAAGTCCCTCTGTGCTAACTCTTGTGTGGGAGTCAGCAGCTGCTCCTTGCAGAGATCCAGCAAGGGACTGCATTCACGCTCCGTAGCCTGGTTTCGCTCTTGGTGGCATCCACAGATGCTGCAATGTTTGGTCCCTTGTCACATCCTGTCGGAAGTGCTGGCACATCCAGCCAGTCTGTGGCCACGCACAGCAGGTCCAGCACTGGAAATAACCCGCCTGGCCAACCTTTGGGGCGCTATGCCTGCCTGGGTCAGTCCCCTCGGGCTCTCTGCTGGGGTTTCTTGCACCCTGAGCTGAAGTACCCTCTCCCCTGCCGGCAAGCTTGCAGAAGCCCGGTTCTCTTGCTTCCCGTGCTCTCTGTCATGTTGGTGCCCGCTGACGCTGCTGCTTTATGTAATGCTGAAGGACGCACATGCTGGAATAATCTGTGAAGCAGCAGGTGGTGCCTTAGAAAGGACAGTTATCAAACAAGGGCTGCGTGTCTTTCAGAAGCTTTCTATGCACAAAAAAAAGGGATTTAAGAGGGAGTTACTTACTAGTAGCAAAGAGAGAGCCACTCTGGACCAAATTCCTAACTTCTCCACTTACAGTAAAACTAGCAACTCCCATCTCAGCTGCTATAAAGCAGCTTGTTTTGTATGTCTCAACTGCCCAGACGCCTGTTTTCATACAGCCCTGCCACAGGATCTATACCTCACACAGGCTGAAGGCCACAGCCATCTCAAAGCTCTCGTGTCTCTTTATCTATAAATACATCTGCCTTGGTGAACCGATCTGACCTAACCCACCACGGCTGATTGCCATTGGCTTTTTGGTGACCGATTCTAGAACCTGGACTGATACTCAGGTCTAGATCTAGGCAGCTGTGATAAAGAATTACGTTTGTAAGCATGGAAATTGCCACCCTTTATGACTGGTTGGAACACTGACTTCATAACAGTCACAATAAAATATGGATGAGCATGACTGATGACAGCCCCAGTGCTTCCCTCTGTGGCCTCCTAAATAGAAAAGGTCCAATTCATAAAACTAACTTAAAGTCATGGCACAAAACTAACATAATGTGACAATAATTCACCGCTAGTGCCACAGTAATTCAATGACGCTGTCTGCAGCTCCAGGAGAGAAAACTGTGGTATTCTCTTTCTCAGATTATAACAAACCTCATAAATTACGACTGTTTTCAAGGTTACTGAAGGCTGCTGTCTTCCCATAAAAGCAAGATCCAGATACAGTTTTTCATAGTGCTTTCAGTTTAGAAATGCTACTATGGCTTAAGTAACTTCAAATACAGATAAATTTAATGAACTCATATGAAAAATTACTGGAGTAACCATTCCATACTATAAATTGCTCTTTTTGGCCTTAAAATCAGCCAGTAAACTTTCTGCCACCAAATGTCCATTTAGAACCCTGAACATATAGTGCCACTAAGACAAACCCGACTGTAAAGATGATGACTCACCATTTTCAGAAAGACTGCTTATGACTCTGGAATAAACGCACAAGTTAGAAGCTTCCTATTGAAGGTCAGTCACGTTCAGGTGTGTTGTCACTAACATTTACATCTTTTTCATTAAAAAGACTGCTCAGAACCTCTCTGAGACAGTGCTGTACCTGGTTCTCAGAGCAACAGATCAAACTGTCTGGAAATGCAGTGGAAACATGTTGCCCCAACATCTATTTGCATTTGGCATGAAGTTACTTTTGTATTTTATCTATAATCCCCTGCTAATGCTTCTCATTTCCAGACTGGTGTCCCATCCAGTGGGTCACAGGACATCAAGAGGGGTGATACAGAAACACTTGCTCATTAGTTCCCTGCCTACTTACCTACCAGGTTTAACGGTTCTCTGACAGCCTTTCAAAGTTGGAAATAAATTACATACTGCTGTCACTACTACCTTGGATTATCCCTTCTCTAAAGGGAAAAGTACACATTTGTCCTTCCCCAGAGCCACTTCTAGCAGAGGATGACCATGAGAAGGCTCGGATGTGGAAACAGAGAGGGATGGTCACTCATGCTTTCATAATCGCTACGGAAAATGTTTGTGACGAGAATCTAATAGCTGCTGCTCACCCAGCATGTGACTTCAACTGATTTTAGAAAGAAACAGTAACACAACACTGTGAAAAAAGAAGAAAGAAAAAGAAAGAAGTTTGGTTGAACTTTTTAGGCTAAGCTTCCAGAGTGTGTGATCTGAAACAGCAGTTCTGAACATCCTTGAAAATCCTCTGCTCTGGACTGCCTACCTGATTTGCTACGTTCATGCCCCTGTTCCTCAGATGACTTTGAACAGGGAACTTGTATTTAAGACACCTACAAGGTGTTTTACATCAGCTAGGCAGGATCAGTTTTGTCTTGCTTGACTACTAATGCATTGCACTTCTCTATTACTTATTAACCTCCTACATACTGTCACTTGAAAAAAAGCATCTAAGAATGAGTCAGATATTAAAAACAACCAGTCTTTTTTCACCCTTTCTTCACAACTGACAGAAGGCCATATATTCAAAGGTATTTACACTTACCCACATTAAAACACAAGTAGGTGCCTTTTAAATTTTCATATGCACTTTTCTCTTCAGCTGCCTTGGAAATCATTGAGAAATAAACTTAAAACCAGCAGTATCTACTTGCTTACTACAGCTACAATAGTGCATTTCACTTCATTAATCTGAAACACCTGATTCCCACAGATTCAGGCAGTTTACAACTGTTGTTTTGGTGTGTAGTGCTTTCAGTCCCTGCATTGCCAACACGAGGTCTTTGTCACAAAGCACCCACTTGCTTTTAGCAGCAGGTTGGTGATCTGTAACTGACCCTGGCAAACATTATGGAATATTAAACTACCTCCCCAAAACATGCCTTTTTAAAAATTAACTTGAAAATGTCTGACCTGTTGTCACAACTACTTTACCTCACAGAACACAATTTAGGAACTTACTGCCTTAGCAGAAAATTGAGCAGAGGACACTGTCATTCTTTGCTCTTCATTCTTCAGTGGGTTTATCTTCTCTTGTAAATACATCCCCATGAGTTGCATCACAGTTCCTCATCTCAGCTGGGTGGCTGGAAGGATCACTGTTATTTATTCCTGTCAGGTTCACAGATATTTAATCTGCAGCCTTTGTGCATGCCTCACGCTTCTACTGCTGAGCAGCAACACTGACAGGTAATCTTGGGCAAAGGGAAATTTCAGAGTCCTCATCTTTTAGCAGCTTCATCGAGTCACTGCTCTTGTTCAGAGGTCAGTGAAATGGAAAAATGTTCCTCTTCCAAATACAGTAGTTATTTATGAATGCATTTATGCACAATAACTTTAGGTTTAGAGATGGTCACAAAACTCTCATTGATTAAAATGGGAATGCTGTTACAACCGTATACCTTTGTCTCTTTTGAGCAAGCAAAAGAATTCCTAATGACTGCAGAAGAAACTAGGTCACACTTGCGCTTTTCTGTCCCTGCTGTGTTTATCAGGCTCCTTCCATCCATCTCGTAACACCCGTTTCGATGCAGAGAATAAGAAAGCTAATTTGACAACGTAGTCTCAAGCACACCTTGATACACTGTGACAGATCAGTTCCTCCTCCACTTAATGCTCATCCAGCATCTAATTCCCCACACCAGACCTTTTGCTGGCCTTGTGCCCAGGACTGAATTTTATATTTGCATATTTAATCTGCATGTTTCAAGACTGAAAATGTTTACGCTGGATAGGGCAAGCTGGACACATACCACCCCTGCCATGTGCTGTTCCCAATCTGTGGAAAAATCTGCCCAGCCCTAAAACCACCTAAAATGGAGATATCAAATAATACCAATATGCCAACCTTATTCTGATTTTCTTCTCTGTGGCAAAGCAGAGACTGGGTGCTACAGCCAAGCCCTGCAAGACATGATCACTTACACAATTAAACACTATTTCATATACAGTTACTAGTGTTGCTTAGTCACACATTGCACAAAGCTGGCTAGAAAATGTTAATGTCCAGTCTTCTTCAGGGCAGTTAAGGGGGATTTAGACTCTAATATTCCTCTTAGAATCTCAGCATCCACTCCTGTGAAAGTGCATGGCTAGAATCTCAAGGGACATAAAGCTCACATGGGCCTTCCACTGAAGAACTGCTTCTGTTGAGAAAACAAACACAGGCAGGAAGAACTTTCCAGAAGAAGGCAACTAGAGATTCTTTTAGACTCTTCTTCTCTTAAATAGCTCCTCTTCAGATGCTTTGGTCATTGCTTATCCTGGGATGACAGACTGACCTGGGTCTGCAAACAGCACCTTCAGGTAAGACATGACTTCCCTGCAGCTATTCAATCCCACCAGCTTTGCCTGACAAAGAGCGCACAAGCCTCTGGTCTGCAGGTTACACAAAGGTCCATGAATTATTTTTAAAAATTCATGAATGTGGATGAGACAATTTATTTTAATGGGTCTTCAAATCAACACTTGTAAATTAACTTTGGTGGCTTTGCCTGAAATGAATTGGGAAAAATATACACAGTTCTTCCAGAGAGCAGAATTATAGAGGCAGCAGCATCTTAATGGGAATATTAATGTCTTCAACCAGTGCTGGTCAATGATGGAGAGTAATAAAACCAACTTAGGAACGACCAGATTCCCAAAGCTGAAAAGCTGTGATGTTGTAATTAAACTCAGGGAGAAAAATACTAAACATGTTAGACTGCCTCTAGGCAATGTCTCAGTCTTCTGCGTATGCGTATGATATTACAAATAACAAAACCCAAGGACTATCTTAGCCGAGAAAAATGCAGTCAGAAGTATTACTGATAGTTAGTTTCCACCTGAATTTCCTTTCTTCATGCAGAGAACATCAGAGCGGCTGCTAATGTCAATGCTTAGCAGTCTGTAAAATACGTTGCTATAAATAAGAACTAACCCCATGTCCTGGGAACTGCAAACGTCCCCTTTGCGCTCTGCTTTCTTCAACACTTGCAGATTAAACATACTCCCTGCGAAAATAGTTTTAGAATTGTAAACCTAAATGCTTATTTTTTTTTAATTTCCTACATAGCTAACAGTTACACAGTTTGTGTTAGCTCATTCTCTTTGTTTCAAAACAGCTCTTGACCAAGTCTGTTTTTTCTTTGTCTTTATTCTTCAAATTGTTGAGCCAAATAATGTAAGATACGCATTTACAGGATAGTAATACGGGTTGGAAAGAACCTCAGTGAGTCAATATTTTGAGTTCTTTCATCCAGCAAAATTGCCCAGAAAAATTTCTTAAACAAGCTCTCCTTCCAGAAAAGAAATTACTTTGTTTCATGGCATGTAGTGTATTTCCAAAACTGAAAGGTTGGGGTTTTTTATGCCGGCACTGTCCGCTGCCGAACGGATAGGGAACACTGCATGGGAATAGTTATTGAAATCAATTGGCCTGTGCATAGAAGTGCTCAGACCTACTTTTTCACTTTCACTGCAGGTGCAAAATAAACTTTAATAAAATAGAATCCCACACCTGTTCAACAATAATTGGTTAACCCCCCCACACTTCTCTCATCCATGAACATTAACGTGCTTGTATGAAACCTACAGTCACTTCTGCTCCTTGCTGTACAGGCAGCAGGGCTGCAGGCTTGTGCCTGAGGCTGGCTGAGGAGTATTTTTGAAAAGCCCACCTCTGCTGAGTGCTTTGCCAGTGTTGTCTAAACACCGATAAATAACCAAACACGTAATTGTCCACATCATAAGGGCATAAGGGTCAGTGACAGGGAGCATCTCTATATTTAAATCCATAATGGAATCACAGCTTTTATAGCAGATGTGTATTTTAGCAGTTTAATAAAAACAAGATGAGGTAGACATTTCAGTACAGCATACCTGTGTTCCAGAAAAGTAGAACGTGTTTTTCAAACTTAAAAGGACATTTTACATGATCATGTTTATAAAGCTGATTTTACAGAGCTTTCATATCCAATAGTTCCACTCAGAAGATGGAAGCGTGCTAAACTCCTACATTCATCGGAAGCAAGTACAATGTGCAGGTATTCTAAGACAAACAGTGGAAGGACTGTTCGAGCAATGCATGAATATTTTCTAACGTGCAAGCAAACATCATCAATTCCCTCACAAAATGATAAAAGAGTACAAAGCACATACCCAGCTCCGACCCGCAGGCTAGGCAAGTCCCTTAAGGGGCTGATGAGCTTTCAAGAAAAGATGGTATGTTTTGCCATTGCACAGGCTGCACAGCGGATGGAGTAGAAATTTGCAGCAGAATTACTAAGGAAGAGCAATGAGAGCCCACATCAAGTGAAATAAGGGAGATGACGAACGCAAAATCTGTGTGAAAGTATTTAGTGTAGTTTTATTCTCTTTCTGCTGTCACTCCCCTGATGCTTCAAAAAGACAAACACTGTGGTAGGCACAACTCACTGGAATAAGCGCTTAGAGATACAGACAGCTCCATTTCCCTCTGCATCACAGTGTGTTGGTGTATTATGTATTGCATTGAATTCTTAATTAGACACATCCTTGCAGTGTTGGCAAGGTAGCTCATCAATGAAAACACAAATAAAACCAGATAATCGTTCTTAAGCTTAAAAAAGAAAAGTAGTTGGGGATTTTTTTTTCTGCCACTCCAGAGTTTTCCTTCTGTGCACTTACTGTGGGGTTAGCAAAGGACACAAATCAGGACTGTCCCTTTGAGTATCATTTTTTTCAGGACCACGTCATTTAGTTGGTTCTCAGGCCAGGACACGCACGCATAGATTAGCTGCGTGCTTCTGTTTCGGGAACTTTGCAGAGGAGAAAGGTTTTGGATACGTGATTTGCATGTTTGCAAAAAAAAGCTCCCATAATATTTCCAGAAATCAGTATTTCCAGAAACTACTATTAGATCCTTCCCCTTGTAGGACAAGAAGGATCAGCAGGGCTAGATCTTCCTGCAGCTGCACAAAAGGGACACTTTGCCACAACAGAGCAGAAAAGCATATAAAAAGAAATACAAATATCCCATGTAAACAAGTTTACAGATGTGCCAGCATTTACGTCAATTGCACTTGCTTCTCTGTAAAGTATTGATTAGAGAAGAGAAAGAATGGTTTGAATACCAAATCCTGAGCAGGTGTAAACTGAGGCAATTAATTGAAATTAATATAACATTATTTTTTCCAGCAGAAAGACCTTTCTTGAGTGCAAGTCTGTTTTATTCAGGACGTGTGCACTGTCAGTTTTGTAAATTTAACTACAGGGCTTTGGATTACCATAATCTTTCATACTAATTCTGAAAGCCCTTGCAGAGAAATAAATCCTAATACTTAAAGAAAAGCATTCCAGAATTAATGTTTACTAAGATTCTATACAGATGAGGCAGTGATTCAGGTTACATTCTCAGACTTGGGATAAATCTGTGGTTTTACTCTTTTAAATCGTACTGCAGAAATCAGAAGTTTGTAGAAGTTGCAAACACACCAGGGCAGTGGAAGATGAGACCAAACTGGAAAGGGCAGAAACTAATACAGTTCATAAATGGTATCGTGTCAGTATTTTCCAAGTATTGCTCATATAATGGCAGTAAAAAGCAATCATTTAATTAAAAAAGTCAAGCCATTTACCTTGCATAACTGTGTCTTCCTTTCATAGTATGCAATCACAGGTTTAGATGCCTGGTAATAGCTTTCGATTCCTTCGTTGATGGTTTCGGCATTACCAGAGTGCTGACTGCTCTCATTTCTCCTCAGAAGGCGACTGCTCATGGTTTCTGCAGAGCAGTCCAGGCAGAACACAAGTTTTGGTTCCCCAATCTAGAGACAAACAATAAGTATTCAAACCACTGGCCTGGTAAAACTGATTTTGTTTGGATAATTTTAAAAAGAAATGCTACTAAAAGTCATCAACAAATATTTCTTATTATAGCAACTGGACTCTACACATACAGAGAAAAAGAGGTAAGATCTGAAAGTGCTGGCTACGAAGATCGTCAGCTTGTTCATTATTTGTAACTGTTCGATAAAAGCTTGATGCAAGCAGCTCTGGACTCATGGAATGGTTAACGCAGTTATTTTTCTAGCCTTCACTTTGTTCGATCCATGAAAAGCGTGTTTTCATTCAGGGTGTGGTAAACTACAGCTTAGAAATTCAAGAGGCGATAGAAGAAAATGACCAAATTAAAGCGTGCCCACTTAAAACAGAAATGAGTAGCAACAGACACGTTCAGGGACAACACCGAATGCTTGTTATCGGATGTGTTCACAGGAATACATCCTGTGAATTACTTTAGGTCACACTCTATTTGATGTCAATATTTTGCAGTGTAAGTCTCTACCATAACTACTCATGGATTAAAGGAAGGATGTGATACATTTCTCTGCATTTTCAAATCGGTGATTTCCAAATTCAGTGAGAAGCCCACAATTTAGTGCTTTTTGGCTAGTGTCAAACTAGTCATACGGGAGAGTTTGCCCTTTTCAATAAAGGAAAATAAATATAGATGTATTTATTTTATTCTCAGGCCTTGGCAAAGATGGTAAATAATTGTCTCTACCTACATTTGATACTGCACTACTTTATGGGTGAAAAAGAACTGGCAAGAGAGAACAATATGTTCCTCATAATACATTAGGAGAAAGCCGTAAGTTCTAAATAAAAATC
>NW_009706183.1:0-22805 GCF_000703405.1 Apaloderma vittatum | reverse complement strand
TCTTTCCCTGAGATGCTGGAAAAATGTGTGTCACTTAGCATAAATCTTGCAATACACTGTCATGCTCAGGCACAGCTCCTTCTGACACAAGGTTTTGTCTGAGCAACAACTGTTGAGCTGAGTCTCAAGGGATAAACTCCACTCTATCAAGTAAAATAAATGTGTTACAGGATTACAGAAAGATATTTTTTTCCATGCCGTTATGTATTAAATCCTTCAATGAACCTCTCAGGCTTTTTCTCATTCCTTCTCTTCTAGCAGGGATCTGGAGAACATCTTTCAGGAAAAAGTGAGAAGTCTGGAGAAAAGAGAACGGTTCTTCCCAGTAGTGACTATTACAAATCCATTCTTTTACCATGGCTACAGCAAAGAGAGTCTAAAAGACTGTTATATGGAAATTGCCATTGCTGCCTTTGTTGACAGCCCGTAAAGGAAGGACAATTTAAAGGTAAGAATTTCATATTAGGCTTTCTGCATTTGACTGAGGATGTCTGCATTATGTTGACCTTTCTACTTCCTTAATGATTTTCTAAGAGACAGCTGAAGCCAAGGGATTATGTCGGACAATTCAATGACAGGTTTTTATCCATCCATTTTTTCCACGCAGCTCGGAAAACAATAATGCTATTAGCAGCAACAGTATTTGGTTTGGGGATTAAGTCAACAAGGCAGTTTTAACTGCAAGAGCTTTAGATGGAGAAGTTAAAAAAGGATGTGAGCTTAAGCAATGAATTACACAAATGTCCTTTTTGTATAATTGGACTACGATGGTGAGAAGTTATTTCCTCCCAGCTCCACATGAGGAATTCCACGCTCTGCTCTAAACTATAATAGAATAAATGAGGAATGATTCCTTTGAATGGCTATAGTCATATCATCACCTTATAATGAGGATATGAAGGAGTCTACCGACTGGCAGGATCAGATCATAGTATCTTGTTTGATAGACCAGGTCTGATTTGATTTTGAAAAACTTTTATGTTTCTCTTCAAAGTTTCAATGTTGCTATTCTCTGGAATTCAAAAGGTTACAGAAATGTCATTCTTCCAAGTTCAATATTGCAAAAAGAAAAAGTAATATCTCTATCAGATATTACAGTAATTTTTACAACTTGTTGTTTGTTTGGTTTGGTGGGTTTTTTTAATTACTGTTTTCTTAACACAATTTAGCTTAAATAATGCATGCTGGAGGGACATCTGCAGGAAGCCAACCAAGTCTAATGTATTGGGTCTTTACTCTGTCTTATTAGGTATCTTGCACCTGGTGATGTGGAACTTATAATTTAATATTGTTCTCTACTTCACACCTAGCAGAAGGCCTGAGGACAAAGAGAGATATGTACTTCTCTAAAATTACGTCCAGGTAAAATTACAATTATATCATAAAAAGGAATCGGGCAAAACTGGCTGGAGAATAAGCTGTTTCTGCATAGCTAATTCTATTTAGAGACTGCCAAGCTTTTAAGTATAAGTACTATTCCAGCTGTCTTCTAAACAGAATAGCTCTTTGTTAACCATTGTAATGCTTTTTACACGTTGTGTCGATATGTAGCATTATTCATTTGCACCTTGCCGCTATTAATTAATAAAGCCTGATGTCCACCTCTTTTCATTCAATTATAATGTAGGAAGAACTTCTCATCATCCTTTAGAAAGAACTGCAAAACATTATCTCAATAATGACTCATTTAAATAAAACTTTACAGACTTACTGAGCAGCTTACAGCCAGCCAAGTTCACCCTGTTGAAAACTGAAGAGGATACAGGGATACAACAGGGATGAGGTAGCACATTCAAAATTATCACTTGGGGTCCTTGTATTTTACTTCAAATGTCAAACGGCAGCTCAGGACTACAGCATCTTTTGTGGCTCCGGTGCCTAGGGGAACTAAAAGGGGCTCTGCTTTCGCACTGGATGCATCAAGACTTGTTTGCTTCGCAATGCCTCAGCCCAGGGCACTCCAATCTCTAAGCCCTGCTTTATAGCATACACCAGCGTTCAGAGGACATGACACATCCGCCTGTCAGAAAAGCAGCACTGATTAAATAGCTCCTCCTTCTAAAGAAAATGAAAGAAATCTCCAATGCCTTTTTAACAGTCTGCGGCATTTTAGTAAAGGGACTAATAGATCAACATTTCCGTGAATGGCTTCTATAGCAAATCCTATTGCCCCTAACTTTGTCCAGCTTCTGACGCTTAAATCTTGCCAGCCTTTTGTGGTAATCAACTAAATCAGCTAAGGGTTCATGGAGAAAACAGATGATTTATTAGAGTTTTATTACCTTTCAAACTTGCATAGGACATTTGTGGAGTGTAATATGATAGAACAGATATTTAACTGCTTCCCCTAGTTCACCACTTCTTTTCTCCCTGGCAAATTAATTCATAGGGCTTATATAGAGTATTTTCTGCAGACTGAGAAATGTACAGCTGAGATTTCTCAGTAGGTCTTAGCACATACTGAGGAAATCGATAACTCTCCGAACCGCCACGCAGCCACTTGTGAAATGCTCTTTTTATGGCTATGCCACCTGTTATTCACCACAAAAATTAAATCTGTGTTTTGCTGTTTCAGAGTGGCACCAAGCTTTAGCAATGGTAAGATACATTAACTGTAAAGATACATAATGTCATGAACCTACATCAAATCGCGCTTGATGAGATATTCACAAGAGGTGTAGCAGCCACCCACTAGAATTAGAAAACTGATTCTAAAAATGGTGCTTTCCCACTCAATGTGAATTGTTCCTGGTTTATACTAACTTTGAGTAAAATTAGCCTTATTGATGAGATGACAGAGTTTCAGTGATCAGCCGCACAACGGTGTGGGATCGGCTCTACATATCCCCATTGCAATCGGCTAAAGGCAGGGATCTGCATAGCGTTAGAAATACAGCACAGGAGTTAAAACAGCGTTACGATTACGTGGTCACCTTGCTCTCAAACTCTTCTGCTTCTTTCAGCTCTCGAGGATACCCATCAATCAGAAATCCTTTCGTGTCCCCTAATTTGGAAACCATGGCTTCCTTCAGCAGCTCTAGGACAATCCCCTGCATTGGAAAGAAAGGCAGTTACTCGGTTAATTAATAAGAAAGACTGATATCGTTGTTATGCTGACTTTAGCCCTACGCCCTTGAGAACTGCCTTGTTTTCCTAAAAGCAGGTCCTGTGAAGGCAGGTGTTTTTCTTGTCCTGCAGGTAGCACCCTATTTTTAATTCTCTCAGGACCAGCTATACTACACAAATCTAGTGTTGCAACCCATCCAAAAGTTCCCAAAGTGTGTTCTAGATGGCTGGGAATATTTTGTACTTTCAAAATTAGCGTTACTACCTGTGAAACTTTGAAGTACTGCTGCAGCATTTTGCAATCTGATTGCATTTTGCTATGTCATTGATATAATTATATTACATGGAAAGTGGTAAGAGACCGCATCTCACCACACACACTGAAGAGCAAAGCAATAAACGTCAAGCCTCAGCACAGCCTTTAGTTTCCCCTGAGCAGCACTTCCCAGCACCTTTCATTAACAAACAAGTCCTATGGTCTAGCTGAACTTGCTGAAGACCCACCAAGTGCTGGGGCTGCAGAGCTGCCACGTAAAAGTCAAGTCCAGTTGAAAACAACAAACTCTGTCTTCCTAGTCTCCATTAAAGCGCAGTCCAGCTACTCTGGGCTGCGAGCCAGCTCTGCAGGGAACTGCCGCAGGTATTGTCAATTAGAATAGCTGCCAGGAGGACAAGCTCTGAATCTGAAATGTGAAGTTATAAAATAGACAGAAAGTTTCTGCTTCCTGTACTTAACTTGCAAGTTCTCCAGTGCATAATGCAGCACCTGTCTCGCTGTATTTCATGACTAATTTGTTGCCTATGTGAGTCTGAAATGTAAAGAAATACTGGCACAGAAAGGGGAAAGAAGTGCCACAGATCTGGCAATGAGGAAACTCCTCCCTCAAGTTGCAGATTAATTTTGTTTAAATGGGAGTTGTCAGCTCTAGTATGATGATTTCCACCCTTTTAGACAACCTACCTACCACTGCCTTCGTTTAACCATTAGGACCCCAAATAAAACTGTCACTTACGCCAGGCACAGGTTCACCACATTCCATGATGTCTTTGATCAATTTACTTCTCTCTGATAATGACGATAACTCATTTTGGAGAAGGTCACCAGTGGATAGGTGAGTAAATCCGTATTTCTTGGCTAGCTGCTCACACTGGCTACCTTTGCCAGAGCCAGGCCCACCTTTGTGAGGGAAAAATATCTAGAATTAGAAAGGAATAAAAATCTGCCTTTTCTCAAACTATAGCAACCAAGAAAAGGGGAAGAAAATGACGAGATTGCCTATTTTGCAACTTTGGTGGGTTTTTTTTTGCAAAGACGATCTAAACAGTAGAACAAGTCCTATACTTCTCTTCTGATACACTACACTACTGACCCAAAAACGTGTACCAAAGTTGAAGGAGTCAAAAAAATTGTGAAATCTCTTGCAGAAGAGAACCAGTTCCTAAAATACCATTACCACATAAAGGAAAAATGAAACAGTGGGGAAAGGTATTTGACTCAGTATGTGTTTGGCTTTAAAGCCGTAACAGATACTGGCAAAACAGTGTTCACTGCATCCTTGCAAGGCAAATATTTTGCCCACATTTATGGAAGAGAAAGGTATAGGCAAAGAGATGGTGAAACCTGCCTCTGTTATGTGGGGTGCATGTATGTTTACAGTAAGTAAAGCCCTTCGTGCTCTGGATAATGTAACAGTAAAATTCCATTGTGTTTGTGCTCATTTGAGGCAGAAAGCTCTCACGTGCCGGTGCGTCTGCTGGTATCTGAGAGCCAGGTACTGAAGCTGTTAAATGCTGGCAAAGGCTCGGCCATGCTGCTCCCAGGAGCTCTGGTACTGGCTCGCTGCTGCAGGGAAGCCTGAAAGTGAAGTGCTCAGCAAAGGGCACTTGGAGACCCTGTCGCCACCTGCTCCTCTGCACCCACAACTGTCCTCAGCTGGAAAACCCCCTCTGAAGCAGGCCCAGAGTCAAACAGCCAGAGGGGGAAAGGCAGTCTCAGCTGTCAAGGTGCTCAGGTGAAGCTGCTCAAGTGATTTTTTCCACAGGCTGAAGGGAAAGCACCTGTGGCTGGCCCCCAGCCCTCACAAGCTGCACCTGGGTGCTTGCACCCTCAGGGGCCTGCAGGGAGACAGAGAGGACGGGAGGGAAGGGCAGGGCAGGGCAGGGCAGGGCAGGGCAGTGCTTTAGGGGAATCCTGCCGGTGTCCTCCTGCCAGAAACAGCACCTTGAGCCTCCCTGCTTCTTCCGGCGGGAGAGCTGCCTCCAAGACTCCCAAAGCTCTGCCTCTCTTGGATACCTCTCTGGCAGGTGCCCTTTTCCTGGGGCCATCTCCGAGGCTCTGCATAGCTCCTTCAGGAGCTGGCCTTGCCCTGTCCCGTCCCCTCAATGTAGGTGGCTGCTTCTCTTTCCTTGCGCTGAAGGCCGACCTTTGGAAAGGCCAAACGCCTCTTCAGCTGCTTGCTGAGTGGCAACGGCCACCCCTACCCAGCTGGAGAGAAGAGCAGTCCATGGAAACTGCTGGAAAATACTTCTTGGGGATCCCGCTGCTGTGACTGGGACCTCCAGAGCCGCTGGTGGAGCTGAGGTGAGCACCCCGCGAGGGCTGAGCAGGGTGGGGAGGGCTGAGGGGCCATGTTGGCCATGGCGGTGGGGAGAGACCAGGAAAGCAAATTTCTTTCATGACAGTATCAGAGTGTGGGAGAAATTTCAAGGTGGGTAGCAGCATTTTTATGATGTTTGATGGATCTATTCAGAATACCTACTGCAGTAGGAGTTAATTATACCCTTGTAGGGAGACAGTGCTCAAAAATCAAAAGAAGAGGCAAGGCCAAGATAAAAATCCCACACCTCTTCAATAAAGTCTAAGCACGTGACTTGTGTATTTATCAACTGCTGGGACTTGCAAATATGAGTACGCAGCTCTATTATATGGATTTAAGAAGCTAGAAAACATGGGATTTCCTTTGTTTATCCTTGCTGGAGTAACATGTTCAGAATTGAGTGAATCTGGCACCATCTCGTCCTGACTTGAACTATCTTCCAACTTTCCAACTTAAGAAATAATTGTTCTGAGCATATAACTTTCAGAGAACTTAAAGTATTGTAGCTGAGAATAAAATATGAATCATAAGGGAGTAGCATCAAAGGAATGATTTTGTCTCCTGGAACCTGCAATCTTTTAGCTGAGCTTCACAGAGACACATCAGCTCATGGTGCAAGAATCACACTTGGGCTACAATTTGAGCTAGAAATATCATTGTCAGAGTTTCATTTTCTTGCCAATGTGGCTTGCATATTGTTTTTCTATTGCTTTTATAAGAAGAATATTATTCTTCTGCAGAAGCACTGTTTGAAAGAAACAAGGAAGAAATAAGAGTGGCTGTGGAGAAATAGATGCAGAGAAATTTACAGGCAAATTGTCTGTATTGAGACTGTCAAATATCTATAGTGGCAGTTAATTTCATTTCTGCACTGTTTAGTTTTTTTAGATTATTAAGTTTGTGTGTGCATGTGCTTCTTCACGTGTTCTGTCCCCTGGCCTTGAATACTAGCAATGCAGTAATTTCATCCTATTTATTTGGTGCCTATTACACACTATTAGCAAAAAAACAACTATAAAGATTACTTTATTCTGTTTCGCATCTGTTTGTCTTCTGAATGTGGATGTGAAATGGAAATTTTATAAGGTCTCTTTGAATACTTAGTAAACTAAATCTCTTTTCAGAAATAACAATACGAGGACAATTTTTGGATGCTTAAAATATTCAGAAAAGTTGATGCATTTCTGTTTGTATTTTCAAAGAGAACATCGTCAGAATGACACAATATCCAGGACATACACTGCAATGAGTATTATGTTACCTTCAAAACATTAATTAAAAATGATCGCCTTTATGTTTTATAGAAGAGTTCCAACAAAGCTGAGATTAAAATGCTGAGCTCTTTAAAGCAGAAAAACATAATAAGTCATGTGCTGAAACTGGTAATTTTTATGATGACTGCTATTAATTTAATGTCGTATGACGGGTAGTAAAACATCCTACCACTTGACAAATGTATATAACCCACTTTACAAAGTCTTCTGCTTTCCTATCAATGAAGGAGACCACAGTTCTTGCTTGGCCTGATCTGAGAAAAGGCTGAATGACCCCAGGACATTCAGTACTGAGAACTGAACACAACATACCCGGCATTTAGGCCAGTGTTAATTCACATGCCTGAAGTTCAAGCATTAGTTAATGGCTTCTCTCCCTCTGAAGGCCTCTTTAATGTGATTGAAAAAGAGCTATTTAGGTGGGAAAGAATGTGAATATGCATTTCCATACTAATTACGTACTTCCTTCGTGCTCAAGGTATATAGTTACAGGACTGCTGCGTGAGCAGCTTTAACAGCAAATTAACGCTGCAGTCAGGAGGCCTATGATCTATGTTTAGTGTTGCAAGAATTGCCTTTCATTTTTTAGAGTGTCTCTTTTTAAAAATCTATGCATTCTTCTAAAAAAAAATAATAATAATTTACTTGAAGAAAGTTTGTAAGGAACAATAGCTGCATATAAAATACAACAAAAGCTGGCTCAAAGATATTTTCAGTTAAAAAGGCTTCACTGCAACTTGTTATGCTGCTTTTAAAACAGAAGAAATGTTAAGCACTGAAAAAGGTAGTGAAGTTTTCCCAATGGCTCAGTTGTTAGGAGGAGGAAAACATGTCCTTGCTTTTGCTGTGAAGGCGTAAGATTCTTTGTGAACACTGTCATTTTTTTCTGTGTGCTGTCATCTTCTGCTGTGCCTACGTGTATTTCAGTTGGAAAAAATAGTGTTAACCAGTGACAGACTGATTCATGGTAAAATGCTATTCAGATTAATCCTATTGCCTTGCTGTTTTCATACATGAGGTGAGAATAGAGAGTTAAAGCCTAGAAAATGGCCAGAGGAATTATGAATGTGCTGTAACCTACAGGAGAATGTAGAACAACAACCAGCACTTCTTCGATGCTAGCGTGCTTTTATATTATGCTAGTATCGTTAAGTGCGGTAAATGTTGCTTTAGAACTCACTCGTTAACTTAATAAGAAGTTGCAGATTAAGAAATTAAGCATGTTGTATCAGTCAGTGAGATTACTCTTAGAAACTGAATCCTTTGTGCATATTTTTGTGCTTTCTGATACAAACAGTAAGCAAGTTTCTGGAACCAGGGTACTAGATGGAGCACAGAAATTAAATGCAGTGCTGTATATTGCTTTTCTGTAGACACGGATGGATTAAAGAGTCTACGTGCTCCCTTAGCGCAGTTTTTCCTTCCATTATGTTGATTCAGCTGCCTGTGAAACTGTGTAAAGGGATCTTCTGATAAATAATTTTCTGGCAGTGCTGCTGAATTAGATGGTCACCTTCCCCCATTTAATTACTGGCTGCAGAAATGCTTCGCAGAGAGCACTTCAAGGGGAGAAAAAGACTGGTCTCGGCGGGTAGGGAAGAATGACAACTGCCCAGGCAGCACTTCTGAATGTTTAATTGCAGTCTGCCTTAGATCAGCAAGAGATCTCAGTTTAAGAAACCAAGTGTCTTCACACCTGCTCCCTCTCATGCCCCATCTCCCCAAGACTACAAAGGAGCTCAGCCTCAAATGCACTGGTCTGGCCTAGAGCACAACATCATAAGCAGATGAGTTCCTGATGCCAGAGGGAGCAGCTCACAAACTAGTTTTCCTGCCAGAAATATTAATAAAGCAGGTGTCATACAGACAGACTGGGACGTCTCTATTTTAAACTTGCCAAATCTTATGAGTTGATCATGTACCGAAATACCGTGAACGCTTATGTAAAATGCCAGCAGAAGGATTTACAATAGAACCTCGCCATTCATTTTAAACTGTTTCAATTTTGAGACCTTCTTTACATAACTAAAATCATCCCCGTATCATGAAAAAGTTCTTGCAGGGGAAACTTAGTTGCACAATGGAGCTTCAGAAGTCAGGACTGATATCAAAATAATCCCAGTCAAGCTATCTTTATATTCAAACTATGATTTTGGAGGACTTGATCAGTTTGGCAATACTATCACTGCTACCTTTTTTTTTATTTATAGGAATAAAAATAAGCCTTAGCTTCATTATATGGCATCTGAAGGCTTCTCAGTAGCACCTCATCTGTTGTTCATGTGTGATTTTAGTCTGAGTGAAACCATATAGGAATGATTCTGTTAAAACAACAACAAAAAAACCCTCAACACTTTTTTTTTTCTTTTTCTTGAACACAAGAAGCTAGCGCCTGCAGCTGATAATGTTTTACCTGTAAGTGTAGGTGGTGATAATATCTTCAGAGTGTCAGCTGAAAAGCTGATCTGTCTTACAATGAGCTTAAAACCATTATCAGCTTTGGTTCATCAGCAAGAGTATGTCAAGGATTCTGCAGAGGAAATTGGTTACACTGACTTAAGTTACACTGATCTGAAGTGCAGAAAGAAACCTGAAAAATCTCAGCTTTGATTTTACCCTCCACCAAAGCCAAATGTTGTGTTTTAAGAATCTCCTGTAGAGGACAGGGGAGGGATAATGCTCCCAGTAACTTTGTTACATATGACAATTTTCTGGATGTGATACGGAGTATCACATTAGTTAAGAATGACAAAATCATACATTGTTCATTGTGGTTAAGATTTTACTTTTCACACTGCTTTGATAGAAAAGGTTGTTTTAAGTGGCTTTTTTGTTTATTTGTCTGGTTTTTTCCTAGTGCTTGTCAATAATTAGATAAGTTTTGAATATTAGAACATCCCCCAAATTTATCTTTGCACCTGCTTATTTTTTTTCTCTTGAATTTTACTTTATAGGCCAAATTTAACTTGTTTTTGCCTCTTTTATTACCCTGCTGATATCTCTCATATTTTTGAATTGCTGGTTCTATGTCTCTGCTTTGCTGTCTGGATAAAACATTGACATTGTTGCCTAATTAATCGGAGTTGACTGTTATTCCAATTAATTCCTACATTAGCTCTAATGTAAATCTTTGCTAATTAGATTTTTTTTTTTCTTTTCCTTTCTGGACAGTTTTCCAGGGAAATTAGCAGGGGAGGGAATTGTCTGCTTTTTTTCCCTTTGTCTTAGAAACAGTATCTCATCAGCAATGGCAGATGGTGTATTTATCTCAATTAGTTTGTAAGGTACTTAAAATGCACAGCTTTAGAAGTGTAGTTTTAAAACATCTTTAAACATCTTATTATTTCCTCATCAATAAATACGTGTAATGAGTAAACATTTGTAATGACACCTGAGACTGCAAGTTTTTCCCATTCAAGTATCCAGAGCAGCATGTTCCAACTCCTCTTGTCTACCTTTTTTTTTCTAGTCAAGGTATAAAGGGCTGAACGTTTCTACTGCCGTCCACTGCAGTGAGTACTTTGCCACTGAGAATTTGCGATGCTTTTTCTTTTTCTTTCTTGCTTTCTTTTTCTTCTCTCTCTCCGGTTTTGCTCTGTTCCTGTGAGGCTTCTTTAAATTTGCTTTTGTCCTTGGACAATTCACAGTGATCAGACATATGAGAGAACTTTACTGCCGAGGCATTTGCTTAGGGTGTACAAGGTTAAACCTGGAGCGTCTGTTGGCCAACAGGTGGTGCAGGGACATCTACCGGACTGAAAAGGACGTAAGGAAACGGAGCTTATGGCCGCTCCAATCTAGCACCAGCGAGAAATCTCTCTCTGGGAAATACCATTAACCCATGTTTGGGTATCTGTCCTTAGGTCCTTGGAAATATGTCGTTCCTGCTCTGTATTGTATAGAAGTTCCGAGAAACTCTGCTGGCTACAAACGCAGTTACTCTTTCCAAGTAATTAGTACCAAGCTGTAAGCTGAAACTTGTAAATATTCTGGTTATAATTTGTTTTACAAGGCTGTTCAAAGTTCATGCTAATTACATTAGTCACATTTATAAAATAATGGGCATTAACATGCTGCTTTTCGTCTGCGGACTTGTGGAAAGCAAATATAAAGTAAAACTTGAACCTGCAACGTCTCCGTGCATGCGAAAGACTCTGAACGGTGACTAGCCCACTGACTTTTTAACGCTATGAAGAGCACAAACAGAACTGAAACTGTATTTACAGAAGCTATTTCACAAACGAATAGGTTAACAACCTGTTTTGTTGTTTTTTTTTTTTTCACTCAAACCTCAAAATTTCATTATAAATCAAATCTAGTAACATTTTAATGCTGGTGAGGCAGTTTTACTGTGAGAGATCACACAACACTATAGTGACAGTGTAAGAACTAAGGTTATTTTATGGTCACACTTGAAGATGCCTCCTGCTCTGAGCTTTGACACAACTGTCATTAGTATTGTCAGATCCAAGTTAATAATGTGACATTAAATCCTAACTCTATTTCAAAAGATTAAGCCACCACTGTAGCGTAAATATTCTTAACCAAGCTGTTCTGTTAAACTTGAAAAGAAATCACATACTTGTAATTAAAACTGAATAACACGGGGATTTTCAAATGCAGCAGTTAAATTAGGAATTGTACTTACCAACAACAAAAATTATGTTCGATTTCCTCAGATCTTCTGAAAAGTCTAAAATTGAAAAAAAATTCTTTAGTTCATAAGAGCTACTAATTTTAATCTTACCTATTTGCCACCCTAAATTGTATAATGCTCATAGGAGGTGATCTGATTTTACTAGATTTACTTTCTGCTATAATGCTCTGCATTCCAAGAGAAGGTATTATCCATAAGCCTATTTATCTCCCAATTTTGTAGTTCTCGCTGCAGATACGCTAAAATTATTTCACCTGAATATTAGGTCTTGCATGTACAAATCAGTTTTTTCTTTAAAAAGAGAAAAAAAAAAAAAAAAAAAAGGGGGGGGGGGGGGAGGAAAAGGAAAAAAAAAAGGCAGATGTATCTTGATGTAACGATGGGCTTCATAAGCATTTTTCTCTGAATATATTATTCCATTACAATTCCTATAGATGTTTGCCCACACCCTATTCAGATTTTTCTATTCAGTGCCCTATGTCTGAGATGTTGTTTTAAACTCCCCTGAGCCTCAAATTCAGCCAAATTATAACAATCTTAACTGAAATCCAGGTATGGCTGTCATTTTAGCACCAAAACTACTGTATGTACTACTGCTTTGCCTTTTATTGAAATTATATATTTTTTTTAAAAGCAGTTCTTTCTAGCCTGAGTCCCAGGCATTAACCTGATTATACAAGTACAGAAGGTGATCTTGCCCTAGCTGAGCCTGCTGGAATTGTATTATGTCTTTGACTTAATCACTTACGAATCACATTAATCTACTGCGTACAATTTTGTTTTTATTATGTGGTGTGTACATCTCCTATTAAATAATATCATTAGCCATAAAAGGTTTTGATTAATCCCTTCATTCCTCTTAGTATCTTAGCAGCTCATACTTTTCAACAAGCTTTTCAGAACTGTCCATTTCTGGAAACACAAATGAGATGCCAATTAACAGTAATATTTTCTAATAATTTTGGATCCTCTGGCCTAAAGAGTGTAGAAATGTCCTTCACGACTTTTAATTTGCATTTGAAGAGTATTTGCATGATAAAATCCTTTGGGACATAACTTTCACAACATTAAATAACCTGAATACACTTTACCTTCTCAGTAACTAAATACAAGGTGAAATCAAGGGTTTCAAAATGAAATGGCAAACGACACTGAAAAAGAAACTCACCTCCTGTGCTCTCATAACCAGAAAAACTTGACAGATCCTCCTCCTGTTAATTAAGCAATTGACAAACTGAAATGGATATTCTGCACAGTTTGCATTTGTTCCTCTATCTGCTTATCTGTTTCTCTTCACATCTTCTCCCCATTCTAACCTCTCAGTTTTAATCTATGTAGAGATAGGGTCACCAGTGTCACAGAAATGCTGTTCGTGTTGGTTCGGTTGGTAGAACGTGAGCATGGAGAACCCAAGACAGCCTGAGATGCTCAACTGGCCCACACTGGTTTTGTGAGGAACGGTGTCTGGCTGTGTGGTTACAGCACAATAATACGCATGCCAAATTGCTTCAGAAGTAAATATGGTATGATAAGTGTTAGTAGTGCAAAGATAATACTGGAGTAAGGTTTCTCCTGACGCTTGGCCACGTAGAATTTTTTTTGTTACGTAGTGTATAGTACGGTCAATGAGGGACTGCAAGTACTGGTCAGCGAGAGTGTCAGAGTGGGATTCTTTGTTGTTCTTATAAATCAGAGTTATAAATATGCTGGGCTTAGTCCAGATTATGCAGTGTCAATATACTCACACCATCCGTGCTTTAATCTAGGCTACAAAATAATCAATAATAGCATTGGCAATAAAACGCTTGTATTGCATCATCATCGTATCAGCACAGAATACACTATGCCAGTCCTCTCAGAACTGCATAGTAGTTTCTTAGAGTTCTGCTTCAGTGTGCTGACAGAAATAGCCATGGTTAGAAGTTTGTACAGCTGCATGCGTAGATGAAGTGAAATGAATAGCGCGGTGAACAGAGCGAGTAACCTGCTGGCCACTGTAATGGGCAAGGCTCTTGCACTACCCGTGCAGGTTTCTCCTTGTGTTCCCGTTACCACTGAAACAGAAGTACTCTTCATTAGGCTGAAGTACCATTACATTGGCTACATATAACCTTTTTTTTGATTCACAGTAATTCTCAAACCTATTACACTGCAGCAAGAGAGATGCCATTTAAAAAAACCAAACAACACAACCAAACAAAATTAATAAATCAACTGGATCTACTAAGTTTGCAGGAATTTCACAAACAATAAAAATCAAATAGGAGATTAATCTGTTCCCTACACTTCAAGCGACACTATTAACTCTACATGCTTTTTCTTTGATGTAAAAATACAATAAAATATTTGACCCTGGAAAGTGTATATTAAATACATAATGTCTGGGTTTAGCTTCAGCTTCTTATCATGCCTTTGAAGGCTTATGGATCGAAATAATTTTAGGTGCAAAGTTTAAAGTTCCTTTAAAAATCAAGATCAGTCATAGTTTGCAATCCAATGAAAGAGGCATTTCTTCTTTCAAGTGGTGCTTTTTGCTCTCCTCTGTAACTGCAGAATTAAACTGCCTCCATGATTGCTCAGAGCAGCAGGTGCTAATAAAGAACAGTTTAAGTCAGGAATGGCTCTAACTTTTTTAAGCTGAAATATGTAAAAACTAGAGACAGAACTGAGGCTAAATATCTATCAGCTGCTTTTATTTCACCAACTGTATCTGCTTTAACTAACCCAAAAGCCATGTTCACATAAGGAACACAAAAAGCCATTAAAGTGAATTCTAATTACAACTCAAAAGCAGGTAAACAGGAAATGTGACAGTGACGTTGACCAGAACACAGAACATCAAAATGACGAATTGTGTTTTTATCCGTAACTGCTCACTTTTCAAGTGCAGAAGTATTGTTTACAAAAGAATTGCTTTTTTTCCTCCACATTTTTTTTTTCTCCTCGAAGTGCATCTGTTTCATAATTCTACAAGTAAACTTGGCACACAGCTTGATGCAAGTGGGACCACTGGCCCAGCTGAACTTCCATGACAAAATAAGCTTCCCCACATTTCAGAGAATAAGTTACTCCATAAAAACATTTTTTCAGACAGCACCCAGCTGGAGCGGAATGAGGTCCCAAAAGTCTGGTGTCTAGGAGAGCTTTAAGAGAAGTTAGGAGGAACAAATAAAACAGCTTGACTACAATTCATTTGGCTTTGACATCAAGGCATTCCTATGCAGTTTTCACTACTCTGTACTTAAACTTGACTTGGAACCACTTCCCTTCGCCCCTTTCCTCCCCATCTCCTCAAAAGTACAACCATTTTTTCTGTGCATCTGGCTGAGGAGCGAGATTTGCTGTTCAGTTTGCAGTCCTGTGTAGAGAGCAGCAGAGACTGGCATCCTGGTTACCGCCAGTCCCCTCATGGTTACACTGGACAAATACCTACTTCTGCTGGTGTCTTGCTAGCCATCAGGGCTCTAAATTGTCAATGGCTTAACCCGTTGGCCTGAAAGCACCGTTCTGCCTGGCTACCAAAGGGCTTTGAAAACTGGGTTTTATCAAGTGATTGCATAAGGACAAGTCCCACCAAATACTAGACTGCTCCAAACTGTCATTTGGAATGCAGTGATTTAGCAGCAGAACAGCCTCTCTATTCTCGATATAGTTGCTTCCATTTAGTTGAAAGCAAAGTGAGGAAGATGATTATAATCTTTGTAATGAGCTCTCAAGAAAGGTGGGTAGTCTATAATTTCTGATGTCTTTCAAGCCAGGATCTATCTACAAATACTATCTGGAAACATCTCCATTAGTGGGGCATAGATAGCCATGCAACTGCTTAAATAATATCAACAGTATATTAAAGTTACTGCTAAATAGATAAGCAATTCTTTATAAGTTTATAACTTATCTGATATTTGCTTTTAGAGCTGGAAAATGAGTGTATTCTGACTTCTTTTTATTTAGCTTATTTTTAGTAAATATCTGACTAGCAGTAAGTGCTTCATAGGTTAATGAGTTTAAGCTGATGCCTGTCATTGCTAGGTTGTAAAGTAATTTCCGCAATGTAAAAACATGACAGTAAATTATAGCAAATAATAAGGAAGTGATATAGAATTCACCAGATCTTTGACTTTGGCTATTAATGAATTAGGACTCTGAAGTCGTATCACTTGAAAGAAAGCAATAAAATATATTTAATTTTTTTTTATCTGCTGATGGGACATTTTCTTCATTAGGATTTAAAAACAACTCAAGGAATATGTCAGGCACAAATTATTTAAACAAATAAAAAACATGTTTCTCTGTCTAAAAATATTTGCTGAGAATTTAATTTAATGTGTAAGCAAAAAAAATAAAACTGCTTAGACAAACAACAATAGAAAGTACAGGCAAGAACTGACTATGTGGTTTTATCCTGGTGTTCTCAACAGCATCCCCTTGATGGGAATGTAGGTATATAACCAGCCATTTCTCAGCACACTGTAGTTATGTAATTCTCCCTTTGCTGTTGTTAGGTATGCAAAACTCTTGTACTCTTGTAGCATTTTATTTCTTGAAAGAATACTACAGTTCCACATAAAGCTTCCTTGTCCTTCCAATGGGAAGAGAGGCAAAGGCAGTATTTCGATTTTAGCACAGATATTGGGTGACTTCTCAACGTAAACACAGTTACATATGGAAGCAGAACTAAGTTTAGGATTTTGATTTCCACTTTCACCTCTTTAGCCCGTAGTATCTTTACTTTGGAATCTTAGTTCTTAGCAAAGTAGTGTTAAGTGAAATCTGAAATGTTTGCTTATGATGCTTCTACATCTAGTACCCTTACAGTCAACCTTAGCTCTCAATTAAATAAACACTCTCACTAATTAAGAATAGTTTAGGGAATCAGCAAGCAGCATGAGATGTCTGGGCACCATCTGGATACAAAATTTGTTTCCTCCAGCACAGCCCGGTCTGCCACAATCTGTGTGGTTTTAGTTTGATATATGTGCAACTGGATTTAACAGGCATATACCTAATCACAGAGGATGGTCTCTCAGATTAGATGTTTGCAGCCTCTACTTATAAAAATGTAGTGGTGTCCTTGCATATATGGGGAAATGTAAAGACCCTGAGCAAGCTTTAGCTAGGCAAAGCTGTGCATCAGAAGAGACTGTGCCTAGTCAGAGCTCAGCTATGGAATTTGTCTTCTAAATTCCAATTTTCTTCCCGTAAGAAGGAACGTTTGGGTTTTATGAGATATACTGAGTTAGCTGCAGGTTTTATGTATGGGCAGTGGTCCCTGGGAATGGATTTTAAGAGCCATACAGTTGCCTGCTGGAAAGCAGGGGTGGCTGTGCTCTGACTTCCTCTGGTCCAGAACTAATAAATACATGTAAATAAGATAAAATACAGTATGAATACATTCAGACTATGAATACATTCACACTACAAAGCTTTTCTTTCTTTTTCCTCTCCAAAATGCCTATCTTCTTATCCAGTTCACACTGCTCAGCAGAGTAGAGTTATTTGTGTCAAAAGGGACTAGTAATTAGATCAGAGAACAGTCCTAATGTTATCTGAGGTGATTTTTGTTTGTTTGGAGTACATACAACTAGAAAGCGCAAAAAAACCCACCCAGTACTTGTAACAGCAGCTGCAAAATGCTGACAGATACAGAGGCAAAGATTAAGTCATTTTTAACATTTGTAAATCAATCTGGAGTTATCCGGCTTTTACAGATATGCAAGATTTTTTCCAGATTTTTCATTCTTGTTCTTTGACAACATGAAGAATACCTATCAGTAGTTTAGAGGGGGGAAAAAACCCACAATCTATTTGCTATAGTGTGTTAGGGTTGAGTTTGTTAACTTGTGTTTGGTTTTTTTAATCACAAAAAACACGTGTGATTATTAAACATGAAAAAGAAAGCAAAATTTATTTAGGTTCACAATCACTCCCACACACTGGAAAAATGGGAAAAAATTCAAATTAACTTTTAAGGGCAAACTTACTGACCAAGGCATGCAGTAAGAATACCTCTCCCCACAGGGTAGGAGCATGATCAGAACAGTATAAGAATGCTCTGGTAAAATAAACACTTAATTTGCAATTTTATATTAGTTTAGAAGGCTGAACTAGAGGGGACAGCTTTATAACTCACTTGAAGAACTGTGGCTTGATTTTTAAATATCTGTCTTTTGAAGACACTTGAAACACTCGACACCCATATTATCTATGCATAGTTATTAGTCATTTTAAAATACTTCTGTTACATATACTGTATTGTTACTTTTCACTAGATCTGTAAAGAAAGTTCCCTGTGCATTCAAAATTGTTCCCAGAGGTTATCACTATTTTAGCATTCTTTCCTGTAAATCACCATCTCTTCCCTATGTGAAGCATTTATGCCGCTTGGTATAAATTCTCCCAGGGGCTTTTTGTTCCATCAAGCCACTGCAGCAGAGAAGAGCAGCAGGAGACCTTCCAGCGCGTTTGAACCACAAACCCGGCGCTGCTCAGCTCCTTTTCTTAGACCGCTAATGACAATCCTCGTGAATGCGTCCCTCAGATCACACACCACTGGCCCGACAGGCAGAGTCTCTCAGCTCTGAATGGCTACGTTGCCTTCCAAGAGCTGGAGTTCAGAGGTTTTGGTTTATTTTGGTTCATTCGTGGCTTTTTTTTTTTTTTTTTTTAAACTATAGATGAAAAAGGCTTTTCTGCAAGCCAGTCTCAATTTTCAAAAAGAAAGAGATCTTGGCATCGAGGACAAGAACAGAGTATTGGGAAAATAAGACCAGTGTGTGGCCTCGGAGCCTACGATCTGCTGCTATTGAGATAAAAGTTGACATCTCTGCTTAAATTTTACCTCTCAAAGAACTTCTTAGTTTTGCCCAAACATATTCTAGGTTTACTGAATCACCTATTTATGTTTTATAACTTTCAGTGAGGAACTCTAAAAGTCTCTGTGAAGAACTTCTCTATTCAGAAGGAATTTAACTATGAGAAGAAACGGTCCACTGATCTCATCAGATGCACTACTGTAAAGAATTCTAAAACTAGGTCACTTCTCACTCCTTATGATTTAAGCCCAAATTGACTGAAGTTGTCTGCACAATCACAGGATACTTAAGTAGTAAAAAGACACCAAACAGGAAACATATGGTTCTCTGAAAATAGATAGAGGAATTTTTTAGTGTTTCCAATCTACTCAGAGAAGCCATTCTTCTCTTTAACTAAATTATTTGTGTTTAAGCAGAAATTTTGTATTCCATATAGCAAGCTTGCAATCACTGCGATTTAATATGTAAATGTAAAAATCCATAGTATGTATTTTGACAGTGATTAAGAAATACTAATGTGTTCTATAAAAAGCTGTTTCTTCTTCAGTGCTTTCAAATATATAAGTTGGTGCTACAAATACTTTTAAGAGTGGGCTTTGGTAGCTGTCTTTAGGGATGCTGGGCTGTATGAACAGAACAAACCTGCAGTCCTGAGTAAGGTATCTAAATCTGGGAGGGTGGGATTTAAAATGCACCTTCACATTTCTTTATCAGCTTCAGGTGCAATACGAAATGTTCCGATGTGAATCCTGTTTGTACCAACTGTGTGAGATGCCTGATATTTCCAAGTATTATGCAGGTTCTCTGGGCTGTAAAAGTAAACAGGGAAAATGCAGAACTTGTCAATTTAGCTGTAAAATAGTTTGTGCATGAAAGCATAAGGCCTCACTTTGCCAGCAGAGGGGCAAGCTGGTGTGAGGAAACGAGGTACACCACCCTAGTGCTATTGCCTAGGAAAATGAGGGTGAGGTACTGTAAAGCATAATGCTTTTTTCTACAGACACCTACCACAAGTCACACAGAAGAGCATCCTAAGTTATCGTGGAAGTGTTAGGGAAGCATAGACGCAGCACATCTTGAAGAATGATGCTGTCGTTGTTGTTTAAATCTCCAGTAACTCACATGAGCTCACCATCCTTGTAATCAAGTCCTGTCCTGTACTGCCTACCCGAGCTGCAGGCAGCCACTTTTGGTTCAAAATCAGAAAAGAAATTAGGATGCAAAGACATCAACTAACCTTGGCAGTTCTGTCCCCCCTCATATATGTATCACTAGAAAGTAAATCCAAATAACGTCTGTGAAAGGACGAGCAAACAATTGCTTCTGGCATTCCAAAGAAAAAAATGCAGATTGATTCTACAGCAATTTTTCTTACCCATTTTGCCATGGCCTGCACAGGCAATTATAGAGCAGTAGGCTTGCTTCTGCATGCCTTTACTACTGTGTGCAGTAGTGGTTTTGAAAGAGAAAAATAATTCTTCAAGCTTACAAAATTATATGCAAGAACCAAAATACGCTCAGTTTGAGCTTATTCAGGAAGCACTTTGTAACAGGCGAACTGTAGTACTTTGTTTCTAGAACTGATTTTTTTTTTTCCCAAGCATTTAATAGGATAGTTTCCATGGCAACTTGAACCGAACAGATTGTTCATTGACTTCAGTATGTTTCTATTAAACATCTTTTCTCTGTCGTTAGGCCTGCCTCTCCAGCTCTTTCATCTCTTTGGATACTCATTCATTATCTCTTTTTGCAGATACCCTTAAATTACATTGGACTCCACCTTTCTGTGCTCTTTAACAAACGTTGAGGGAAGAGTGTCTCGCAATCCTTTTCTGAATTTCCTAGAGTCCATTTTCTTCTCCATTGCGTACTCCTGTTTTAACCAGCTTCCCTGTAGAACCAGAATCCGTAATTCAAATTGGTACCACTGCCTTTTGGTGGACACCGCAGAAATGTTCAGCATCAGAAGCCCACAGAGATTCTGGATACTCTTAGTTGTTTAACTAAGACCTGTAAGGACTCATGCTGCACAGCATATATGGATAAAGGTGCTGCTTTAGAAAGGCAGCTTTAGAAGTCCCAATGAAAATTTCTCCTGTTAATGGAGATGTGCAGCTTGCTCTTTGTCATATTGGAGTGTCGGCCCCTAGAGTACTGTGTCTGAAGGGTTAAATAAATTCCTTGCATTGAATCTTTGATGTAGAGAAAATGGAGTCAAAACATAGTGACAACTGATATGAAACACAGTAAATGGAGGAAAATGGTCTTCCGTTTAATCCACAGAGATGTAGTTGAATGAGGTTTTCAACTTGCTGTTGCCCAGTAGTTTAGGAATGTTTGTGTTCTGCTTCTGCGTTGAAAAGACTTTCATGGCCTTTTCATTGTCTCTCTTCAATTTGTAAGTTTTGAGCTATGATAATCAGGCTGAAATGTTGTCATATTCTTGGTAGCAATTCAGTCTGGTTTTCATTAATTCTCTCAAAGCTTTCTTCCTGCTCCCCTAAAGCCTAGATTGTGTGTGCTCTGGGTGGGAAATGACAGCAAGCTGTAAGAAGAATTGTCATTAAATGGCAACAACTTTTAATCAAGAGCTTGTTTCCTCTTGTTAGAATGAGAGTAAGTCTGTTTGAAGGCTTTTTTTCCTCCACTTCATTTTGGTTTTGCTTGCTGCTTTTCAAGTGAGCTGTCACATTTTCTAATTATAAAACATTCTGCACTTGCAATAAAGACTGGGTTATGTGATTTTCTTAATTCAATAGATTGCTCATCACTGCTGAACAGAAAACCTTTTATTATCTTTCAGTCTTTTTTACATCTACTTTTCCTAGGTCTTTGCCACATGGGGAAAAAAAAAAAGGCAATCTCTCCTTTGCATGTGCCATTGCCTTTCCTAATTGCATATGTAAATGCAGTTTGAAACTGGAAGACCATAGAAAAGTCTCAGTTATGAACTGGTAACATCCTTTGAGGCATAAAAATATACTTCCATGTTTTCCAAAAGTGAAATCTATATCTCTCTTTACCTACCCCTCAATCCAAATAGTATAACAGGCTAATTATATTTTTAAGATTTTTCTTTTTTTCTTTTTTACTTGAAGTTTACCAAATTTTCACGTTTCCCAAATTCTAAAGTTACCAATTCTATAAGCACTTGTTCAGGAGTATATTCACTCCACAGTCTTCTGATTGTATGTTTAAACTTTTCCTCTAATTAGTTTAAATATTCCTCAGACTACCTAGAGTTGTCTTGAAAGCCTTGTTTTCCCAAGAAAATAATTAGATGCTCTTTTCTTCTGGAACTCTGATAGGATTCACCGAAGTCACTTTTTCAATACTCCCTTTTGGCATGAATGCACTTGAAATAAGCCAAATGGTTGGTTTCTAATTAAAAATCCAATTCCAGAGATCGCACAAGTTTTACTATTAAGAAATACGTGGCATTATATTGACAGCCTCTCTGGCAAAGCTGAGAAACTGAATGGCAAGTATAAATGAACACAGTGAGCACTGAAAACCCGTATCACACTTGAGAGCATTCCAGCAGCAAAAGACAGTCCTTGTTAAACCAGATTCTAGTCACCACAGCAAGTTCTGCAAATTGAGAATTTTCTATGAAGCACGGGTATTTCCTCGTTAGAAGCTGTTGCTCCCCAAAATGAGTGGTTCAAAATATATTCCTGATTTCTCAACGTGGGTGAAAATGTCTTGAAACTTGTCACTTTATTGTGCATTTATGTTTTTCAATCAAGTCATGAGTAGCGTAATCATTACTCCAGAAAAGGCTACAAAGATTGCTACCCCGTGAAACTTTGACTAGTTCTTCCGTAAGACATTTTCTGCTTTTATTTTTATTTTTTTGAATATGTTTTCTGCAGTCATTCTAAAATCCTAGATCCCTTCTGTAATACAGGATCCGACAACTAAGGAAAGTACAGAAAAATAGTTATTAGTGATTTGCAGAAAAAAAAAATGTTTAGTTATTTTTTCGTTTCGTGATTTTGTTTGTTTGGGGGAATTTTGGTTTGTTTGTTGTTGTTTTTTATAAATTGGGTATTTCCCTCCTGCCTTTCAGTGCTGTAGGGACTTTGTGATTACAAGTGTTCTAGTTCTTGAAGAATTCATGCACAGCTGGTAGAAAATAATCAGCTTGCTTTTAACTTAGTTACACGAATTGAACTGAACGTTCATTTATAAAATGTACAATACACAGCTCAAGTTTTTTCTGAGTTATTTTTAAATTCAGTTTCCCCCTAGAGAAAAGCCAGATCTTAACCTGTATTAGTGCTTTGCACTTCAGCAAGAGGTACCAAGTGTTTCTTGAAGCACTTTGCTGTATTTTGGAGCACTCCTACATGAGCTGATGACTACATCAGTAGTTGGAACCACACCAGTCATTCTC
>NW_009706182.1:13431-53551 GCF_000703405.1 Apaloderma vittatum | reverse complement strand
ATATATGTAATATTTCCAACGCATATATCAGAAATTTTGCAGCTGGAAGAATAAAATTATTGAAGGTATGGTGAGACTTTGAAAAGGCTGGCAAATACAGGAATGAGAAAGTAAAGGCCAGTAAGTTAACATGCTTCTGATTAAGAGAGAAGGGATTGTTTAAATCATTTAAAAGATGAAAAATTTCAAAAGCAAAAATAAACATTATGCAACATATAATCTCTTTCTGGAATTAATTGCTACAAAATACTGTTGCTTGCAAGTCCCATGACAATTTAAAAAGGGTTATATTTATTTGGATGATAAGAAATAGAATTAAACAAAGAAGACTAAGATCAGGTGTGAGGATTCTGTAACAGAATGAAAGTCAATTACTTCCTAAAAAGGTAGGAGGTATTTTCTTCTATTATTAGTCCTTTTTTGCATACTTCAGAGGAACTTGTGCCCTTTTTGTGGCAATAGCCACAGCTGGATCAGGATGTAGGATGTTCCACTTAACCCAGTCAAAATCTCTACATTTCTAAATGATGATTTTACTCCTAAAAGTGCTGCCCAACAGGTTATTGTAAAACCTTAATACATTTTGAGGAGTCTCAACATATGCCTGATTTGCAGCTAACATCTTATGGAGAACAGAGAATATGCAGAAAAAAAATATGCAAGCATGAATGACGCAGACTGCAGTTGCTGTTCTCTCTCCCACTAATGAAGGGATGAGATCAAAAGCAGAAAAATACTTGCTTTATGTGGGAAACCTATGACTGAGCAGAGATATCTGTTCTCCTCTGCTGTCCTGTCCTGGGTAGGTTTAGCCTGGTCTGCAGGTAGCTCTGGCTTGGCCTTTTAATGTTACATAATTGATAACTAATCTGGGTGATTTCAACCTTTTTTTTTTCCCCCCCAATGGTTTTTATTTTGTTTTTCAGTAGCACTGGGTAATCCAAATAAGATGTTTTTCAAATTCTCTCTGACTGATCGTGCTTTCCCTCTAGCATTTAGCACATTTTTGACAGGACATTCTTTTTGTTCTAGATATGAATTCCCTTTTTTAAGGATTTCTTTTTGTATAATACATCCAGGAAATCAACCAGAGAAAAATGTCTTCTTTGATAACCAGAGTTCCCATAAGAGATGCTTTCTCATTGTAGTCAACTTATTCTCAGTAAAATGTAAGAATCAAACATTACTCAAGTTCTTACTGGATATTGCTGTGAAATGCCTGAAAATAGATTTGCAGGTAGCTCACAAGTTGAAATCTACTGTAATTTAAGAGTTTGTTTTGTCTTGTGTTATAATGCAGATGGTGAGATTTTGGGAACTGGAAATTCTAACAGAAGAAACTATTTTTCATGAAAAAAAGCAAAAAGGCATGTGAAAAATATGCATTTTTATACTCACTTGTTGGCAGACACAAAGCTATGCTGAATCACGTGACAATTTTAAGAGTAAGAAACTTTCCTTAGAAGAAAAAAAAAGTTAACAAAATTGGTGAAAAATATTGGTAATTGATGTTTTCAAAATGTCCTCTGTAAGCTCCCTTGCTTTCTACCATATCTGTAATTTGGATCAGCCGCCAGGACAGCGTATACTCGAATAGCAGAAAAGTGCCAGCAAGGCTCAGGGAGAAAGCTCTGCAAATTGCTAGCTCACCTCTGAGCTCTGGGGTGGATTATAGGATCAAAAGTCATTACAATACATGCTTTGTTTGCCGTTGTGTGAATGAAAACTAAGTTTACTGTGCAGAATGTTTGGTGGTTGGATTTTCACACATGGAGTCAAACAGGCTTGTTCAGATTTCTGAGTGACATTTTCAGGGAGGTTGAATTTATTTGGCAGTATCTCCATATTCGTGGGTTTGTTAGATCTTCACCAATACACTAGTGAATATGAGTAATTTAATCGTAACTGCCCTTCTCTAGCAGAGGCCACGCAAAAATGCAAAAATTTCCAATTCCAGTGGCTGTGTTTAGAGTCTGATGTATTTTAGTGGAAAAAATTCTAGTGAGAATAATTCTCAAAAATCACTCAGTACTGTGCTGACTATTCATATGCTTGGACTAGCAGTAGAAAAAGCAGACCAATCCATCATACTTCAAAATTTTATTATAAAAGTTCCCTAGGTGTTAAACACTGATGAGCAGTTCAGACTGCACTACGAATTATGTCCCCAATTCCAAATTATATCATGTGCATGGCTTAATGATACCTTCAAAGAAGTAGTTAGGGATGAGGGAAGTGAAGATATTTATAGCTGTTCAAATGATGAATGCACATGTTGAAATAATGGAAATAAATTCTGTGAAAAATAAATTAGGATCAGCAAAAAGCCCATACAAAATAAAGTAATCATAAGTGCTCAAAATCAGGTCTGCACCAAATAGGAATTTTGCTAATTCTTACAGCAACAGTGAAACCTTCCCGACTTTGACTCATGATGAAATATCAACCTGCAAAACCTTTGCAACTGACTGGAAAAAGAGAAATCAAATGCAATCAGTGCAATTGTTTTAATCCTTTAAAAATATCTTGGTACTACTTCAACATTTTCACGTGAAAAGCAAAGCTCTTACTTTGCTCATATTTGTAAAAAGAAACTTTTAGGCAACTCCAAACTCATCTTTTTTCGCAAGCTAGCATGTTCTAATAAATGACCCCTCTGATCACAATCGTTTAATTAAAGGTTTTTAATCCCTCAAAGGATTGTACTGGGGGTTTTTTTGGAAAAAAAAAAAAGTCCTCTGTTTTTTCATTCACAATAAATTCCCCCCACACACACTATTTGCATAATTTTGATGTTTACCAGTCTCTACAGTTGAGATGCCTAAGTAGTAGGAGAACCAGTATTATCAGATCTGGAGGTTTAGAGCACAAAGACTACTAATTTATAAGGCAGATGCATAATTAATAGGGGTTAATACCTCCAGGCCGTGATTCAGATCTCAGAGACTTTGCATAATTTTTTGCCCTTTCTTAATTGACCCCAGAAGAAAGTTAAGAGTACACATGCCTAGTCTGAACACATCAGCTCAAATGAATTAAAGCTGAGCAGGATTAACATGGGTCCAAATACCCAGAATATGAAGTAGAAAAGCCTTTGAAAGCAGTGTGCTCTGTAACTGCAGGTGCTTCCTAGCTGAGCTGTGAAATGTATTTTCTTTGTGTCCTGTACTCTGCACACCGTGTGTGGGGTGTGTTACTGGTCCCTGTGTGCTGACTACTGCTATGAGGTAATATAGTCCACAAAATAAAAACAATCAAACAACATTCTTTTGGATATCTGAAAGTTAAAACTCTTGATTCTTCAGAAAGAGCTTAATATGTTTCTGTTTGGGAGTATCTCTGAGTAAATACTTTTGGTTTTGGACTACCACTGCAAACTGTATTATTTGCACATAAAACATCTCTGGGCCTCTTCTTTCAGTTCTGCACCACAACCGGTTTAAATCAGTGGGGTTGCTTGAACAAGCATTTACTGCTGAGCCCTGAGATATAATTAGTAGTACCCAAGTTCCTAGGCCACCTAGACCTTCTCAAGGAAAGACCTCCCTTTGTCCACACTTGTGAGAGGTAATGATATGCTACCCATAAGATTATTTTTTTTTCTCTAAAGAGATATGCCTATATATGGCACACATGACCTAAGGATGGTGAGGAAGCTAATTCTGTTTTTTTGCTAGAGAATGGAGTTACTGAAGAGCTGGTATAACTAGAATCCAAGAGAAACATGGGAGCAGGTAATCAAATACATTGTGTGCAAGCACCTTGAAGTTCATAACCTGATAAGTAAAAACTACCCTGAATTGTCAACAAGCCCAGCATTCGCTCATACCAGAGTCCTCTGACATAGCAGGGTGGGCTCCCCTGGTATTGTGTTGCTTCATGAAGATGGATCTCCACCTGGCTGGCAGTTCTGCAGAAAAGAGCCTAGGAACTAGATGGGACCCCAAACTGAGCATGTATTCTCAATGTTAAACTTCTGCCAAAAATATTTTTAAAAAAGCAAACACTGTATCAGGATGTATAAACATGAGTATTATATGTAAACCAGCTGCTCTGCTGAATACTGGCCTCAGCTGGAGCATTACTGCATTCAATTAGAGGCACCATATTTCCAGGAGTTTGTGGACCAAAAGAAGGGGAGGGCAAAGCAGAGCAAAAAGATTGATCAGAAATCTGGAAAAATGTGGCTTTAAAGAAAGAATTGGGATGGTGGAATACAAGGAACAGAAAACTGAGGGGGAGATGTAAGTGTTCATATATAAAAAAGGCTGCTGCAAAGGTGAGGTTTACAAAATGTTCTCCAGGCATCATTTAGGACATTGATCCATTGATCTTCAGGGTGAGAAACAGCATGCTAAAATGCAGCTAGGAAGATTTAGGTTAGACATGAGAAAAGATTTTCTATCAGTAAGGATAATTACATGGTGGAAGGGATTTCTGAGGGGAGCTAAGGAGTCTCAACTGATGGAAGTTTTTAAGAAAACATTAGACAAACATCTGCCAGGAATGGTTTAGGTATAGTTGAATCTGCCTTTAGACTAGCTGACCTCCCTACTAACTCTGTGATCATGACTGTTTATCCAGAGTGATTTGTAAGATACTGGTTTAAAGGTGATAAGGTCAAATGTGGTGGATATATTGATTTCCCACCGTTGCTGGCTAAGCTGGGTGTTGGTTGGGGAAATGATGAGCTAAATTTACCAGCAGTCACAGAAGACAGTGGAAGAGGGCAGAGTCTAAGATGAGTACGAGGGGTAATTTCCTTTTCTCTCTTGACCTCTGGTTTGAACTTAGCTGATGGACTTGCCATCTGTACCTGCTTCTTAAAGGAGCATGCTTTCACCCATGCACTGCAAGAAATGGCATTTCCAAGTTCAGAACTGATCGCTTCAAGTGGGGAAAAGAAAAAAGTAGGGTAAGAGAACACTTGATAAGTGAGAATGTGTTAGAGATAGCAGGGAAATAGCTGTTGCAGATCCAGATTTCTGGAAGACAGAACAGAGACATAAAGTGGTAGTTCATTATCAAAGCAATTTAAGTCACAACAAAAGGTCAACTGAACCCTGGTGGAAGGGGAAACAAGTTGAATTTGGGATCTGCAAGCAAAGAGACAAAGCTGGCATCTTACCATCCAAACTGTGAGACATTGTACCATATGGTCAAACTGTATTTTTAAAGTGCCCTCATCGCCCGAATATAAGAACCCTCCAGCAACGCATTAAGTGGGGTGATTTATATCTGCCAGAGGGGTTTGTTCTTTTGATCATTCCTTTTCCTGAGGGGCACTATATTGTTCTGGTTTAGGAGTTTTTTAAATGGTATGACTGATTAAAAAAATGTTCCCCAACACATGACTTTGATATTCATGTTTCATTCCCAGGAAATCTTCAGGGTTTATCAGTCCAGCCGTGCGAAGCTAGTGAATTTTCACTTGGCTAGTTTTGTTATTTTATTATGAATGATTCTGTGACTACACAGAGTCTACCTTAACTCCAAAAATTCATATTTTTTGGCTCAGAAATGTGGAGACTGCTAGTTTTAAACACTTCATCAGCACCAGTACTTACTATGTAATGCAATATTTAAAATTGGGAAAAATTGAGGAAAGGTTTTCCCTTTGTTAGGAACTTGTTGGTTTTTTAAATTATTATTTGTTTGGTTTTTTTAATATAAAAAAGCTAGTGTATTTTTCCCCACTCATCTGTTAAAGAAACAATGTTGATATTTATCTCCTTATATTGCTGATAAATAGTTTCTGTGAAGCTATTGTAAGTTGGCATCAGCTGAAATCTTTAATATGTGATCAGAGTTCAGTCATTTCTGGAATTCAAGTCCTTTCTAGATGAAGGTCTTCAAAATCATGTCCAAACAGTCTTTCAGAAGTGTGCGTTGCTACTGACTTTGTATGGAGATAATCTCTTGCCTAATAACAACCAAAGGCTGGATTTATTTAATTATGTTTACAGTAACAATTCCAGGAGTTCTTTCAGATCAGGTCTAAATATTTAACTACCAACCACTGGGAAAAGTAACATTTTGACACATTTCTATCAATTATGGTGTGATTAAACATTTCTGGCGTATTTTATGTCTGTCTCAAGATGTTTACAAACACTGTTTTTTTACCCATCATTCAGGCTTTACCTTGTCAAAAGCAAATTGGCTGAATTAGCTACCTTTAACTTATTTCCCTTTACTTTGTAGACACACTGTGCATCATCTAAAGACCTTTTATTCTTCCTCAGGTTTTCAGAATTCATATGCTTAGATTCTGATGCTCCTGCTGGTTTAAAGAAGAAATGCAACACTAATAAATTATAATAAATTGTCAGTCTCAACGGGTCTGTGACCTTCAATCAGTAGGGGGTTATGTGCAACACTTCATTTCCCCTTCTTTTAGCTCTGGCTGTTTCCCTTGCTGTTAGGCAGTGTCCTTGATTTATGGGTGGGCCACCAGCAGGATATCTCACCTGCAAAAATAGTTCACACTGTGTTGTTTATTGTACTAAGTAGGCTTCATGCCGGCTGAGGGTTTTTACAAGGGGAAGGAGCTGCTGTCAGTCTTTCCATCATTTGAGCAAAGCCGGCTCCAAAGTTCTCTCAGATTTCTACACGAAGTCTAGAAGAAAGAAGCCAGAGTGAGCTATTGGCCCTTCTTCAGTGTGTCACTCTCTTTTGGCTTTTTTGGCTAGAAGTTCAAGAGAAGATGAGAACAAGACTAATGAAAAACAGGGATAAATTTTTTTAAAAAATACTACGCTTAATTGAGAGCAAATATTTAATGCTGCCCACATCACTTTAAATATCTGACTTTCCACCACGCTAAATTATTACCTGCTGTGTGACACATTGCCATTTCTCATGATTAAAACAAAAGGTTTTGAGTTGCTGAAGGAAAAAAAACAACACGTCCAACCTTAATTGTCCCAGTGAGGCAATTTTAGTGCAAATACAAGACAGAAACATTAGTTTCATACTTAGCTTACAAAACATGAACTCAGAGGCAAGAAAAACAACCACTAAGTCAGCAGAGTTACCTGCATGTTATGTTTATTCTGTCTTCATATTTTAAAGATTTGTAAAAGAATATTTCATGGTTAACCAAAGTAACATTAAAGGAGGGAAGTAAGGACACTGGGAATATCTGTTGATTTTGCATACATTTACACTGCCAAGTTTTGTAACAGGATTTCATACAAAGCCTGTCTACTGCATCATTCCAAAATTGATAAAACATTACAGAGGTTGTCAGCACTTTTGGAGGGAGGTTTGCTCTCAATGGCAAATAAATCATCACCCCTTTTCCATTCTGCTCCTCTTTAGCTGCTTTGTGCTGCTGTGGTGAGAAGTCACTGGCTGGCTACTGGCCAGCGTGTTCAGTTTTGCTGTCTCACCAAGGCTGGACTATTGCAACCCTTTCCATGTTATAGAACCTTTATCAGCTGCTTACCTGAACAAGACCAACTTCTTGGGCAAGCCAGTATGAAACGCAGAGCTCTGTGGTGCTTTCTGAGCATCACCTCAAGTGCAGTTAGGGTGCGATGTCATGCCAGACCATTTTGTTGCTGTTTGCTATTTATTCATTTGCTTTACAAGCCTCCAGGTCTTTCTAGTCTGTTTGATAAATCTTGCTGCTACGTTTCTGGTGCTGTGTTTGGTTCCATGTAGTCCAATCAAAAGTTATTGTAGACACTTCTTTTGGTGTTCGTATGGGCTTTTTAGTTTTTTGAGAGTGTAATTATGGTGCAAATGAACAAGTGGCACAACAGGGAGAAAAGAATTTCTTCCCAGATCATCAGAAAATTTAGCTGGGTTGTGGAGCATCCTCAAAAGACATTGTATATGAGATCGTGCTGTTTATCTCAGATTAGGATGAACAGGCATATTAGCAAACATGCTGCAAAAAGACAATATTTCTGGAGTTAAAAACATAGGTCAGAACTGCAAACCCTAAAGAACAGGTTAGGATTATATATATATGCTGTAGTTACTCTGAAGGAAATGAGTAATGATACCCTGCTTTGCTAGTTCATAATGTTTTGGTATGGTTCCTGATTGTACTTTCTTTGCTAAAACACATACAGTGTTTCTCACCTTGAGTTTTTTTTGCAATTATTTGGAAAAATATCTAGTCACAATCAGAACATATCTATCTATCTATCTATCTACCTATCTATCTTCTACCTACCGACCTACCTACCTACTTACCTACCTATCATAAAACTTTGCTGAGGAGAAAGGAGTCTTGCCTTGACTGTACTTTTTTACCTACTTAAACACTCTCATACTCATTACCTTTTGCACAAATATTGTATTTGTGTAAGACTATGTTTTTAAATACCACTTATAAATCTAGAGTGAGAAACAAAGTAAAAAGTACTCCTTCCTATACTACCTCCTATTTCTTTGTCCAATTATTTGTTTTCACATGTGCACATTTTTGATATACTGAATTATAATGCCATTTTTAGAAATCCAAGATATGGAGAATGATAACTCAATAAACTGATTAGTCTTTTCAGTTCCCCAGTGTTACATGTGCAAGATTTTATCATTTATTCTGGAAATAATGCAGCCAGAAATGTGAGTGTAGATGACTACAGAACTGTGGGTTCCAAACAAATTTATTCTGGAGACTCCTTGAGAAAATGATGTGTTTTAATTCACTTTTTATCAGTGTGAAAAATGAAGCTGAGTGATGTTATTCAGCCTTATTTTTTTCCTGTTTTTCTCACCTCTCTTAAAAGTAGTCAAGAGACCATAGGGACAATGAGGTCACTTCTTCAGAGTTATTTATTAGCCTGAGTAGAAATTGTCCACTTGACAAACTATTAAGATACAGTTGTCTCTGTTCCCAAATAAACTTAAATAATAGTAACTTACAAATAAAATTCTGCTGGTTTAGGTCCCTGCACTGATGCAAAGACAAGTAGTGTCTGTCTGTGATACATTTGTTGAATGTAGATTAAACATAAAATGAAATATATATTTAAGGCTATGCTTTCTGGGTTATCCTGGTTGAATAAACATGTCATGTGTTGCACAGGCTTCAGTTTCAAGAGATCTGACTCAAAATCAGGACGCATTTTTGTCAACAAGTGACAGTGCATTTGCTGACCTGATCCTAATGCCGAGGTATTTTTCCACCACACAGCGTCTCCCTGCAGAGCGTCTGCTCTGCTCAGCCTAGGAAGCCTAGGAGACATTGGTAGAGACACATGGGGAGCTCTCATGTTTCCTGCCTGCATTACGCCTGGCTCTGCCATGTAGTGGCTGCAACTACACTACTCTTGTTTTTCTAAGTTGCTGATTTGAATATACAAGGTCAAAATATTCAAAGAATTTGATAGTGCTTAGAAAGAGTGGACTTTGCTTGCCAAAGACTAAGCATGATTTATGATAATGATTATTAAAACTTTGGCCCCTTCCACATTGTGTTAAGCTCTTCAGCAGGTCTATGTGATATATGTGTGTTGAGCAGTACATATGGTTTAACCCACACCTCAGTTTCAAAATCTGATGTCTCTGCTCAGCTCTGTTCATGACTAAAAGGAAAGAAAAAACCAAAAAAAGGGACTGTCTGGATATTCATGGAGGTGGCAAAGTCACTTTCTCTGGAATGACATTGGCGGATGGTATTTAATTCCTTGAACACTGCCTTCTTCTGACCTCTCTTGCAGAGATGTCAATCTTTTCTTCTGCCACTCTTCCTCATGTAAAGCGATTTTCTTTCTCCCTTCCATTGAGGACAACGTGCCTGTCTTAGAAACTTTCTAAAGGTTTCCATAGTATCAAGTCCAACCTTTTTGTATCCCTCTTCAAAGCCCCTTACCCAATATTGGATTTTAACTTATCTGCCCACCAGTTTTTCTAATATTGAAGATCAATGTATCCACTTCTGCTCTTGATCATCACCACAGCTGATATCATGGTGCTGGTCACGGAAGTTTTCCTCCATAAATAAGTCTGCAAAGCTGCTAACCTGCTTTCATTGAAATCCCTTTTTGATGATCTCTGCTGGATGCTACAAGTAATCAGGCAGGGATGACAGATAGGGAGAATTGCAGTTGAGGATTGCTCATTTCCTTTTGAACGCAAATACCCTGATATGTCATTCTTCTTTCTCTTCTTGATCCTGTAGGTTTTCCTGACATCAAGTAAAATAGGCTCACAATGCCGATTTTGCTTTTGATTTGTATAATATAAACAACAACAAAAAATCATCGTAATCCACTGTATAAATAATAAGTTGTGGTTTGCTTTGCCTGTTGACTTCTTATATTTCAGTTCTTATATTTGTTGTTCACTGTTAAAATGCAAGATGTTTTCATCCCAGTGATAGTTATCTATCCTCCTCTGATGACTGTTCCCAGGGACAAGGAAAACTAAATAAGATGGCATTAGTGTAACTAAACTTACCACCAAGTTCTCTATGTTTGGCTTATTCTGAACACCAGTGAGAGCAAGTGTCTGCCCATGTAACTCCAAGAGGGTGTTTCTGAGAAGAGGAGAAGGTACAGTAAGCAAGCTGGTTAGTAATTACAACTTCACTTTCATCATCTCTGAAACTCAAGAGTTTTGGTGGGGTTTTTTTTGAAATTTGTCTGAAATTGTCTTCCTTTATGTTTCTAACTTACGCTGAATAGTCAGTTTTGTAAGAATGCTGAGTGGGGTTTTTTATTTATTTTTAAAGATATTTGTCACTTTGGGGCTATATATTCCAAAGTGTTTTGGAAAGGAAGTTAATATCATTACCCCAATTGAAAAGCATTCTCTTTTGGCTGTCTTTCCTCCAGCCCCCCTGAAGAATATTTGGCTCATAATGTTTAATATTTTACATAATATTTTACTCATTTTCCTCTTGGCACTGAAACAACAGAGTCAAGTAGGAAATCTGGAATATGTTCCACATTTTTCCCTTCTGTCTGTGATCAGTAAGCTGCAAGAGATGAAAGGGATTGTGACTTGAATGCTTCCTCTCTGTATTTTTTTGAACCCTGAAAATAGTTCTGTATTATTTTTCATTCATTCAGTTTTCTGCTATCAGCATAAATAAAACTGATTGGAAAAATCACCAACTGTCATCCAAAAAAATCAATCACACTTTTAGTAATTTTTGAAAAAATGATTCACAGGAAAAGGCAAGAGGAATATTTTCACAGAGATGTAATAGGCATGATGTTTTTGATGGTGTATAAATGTGAGCTGCATATTCTATGCGCCATAAAATCATGTGTATCATAGGAGAGCATTGTGCAGAGTCAGACTTGAATTTTTCTTGAATTCTTACCACCTCTGTTCAGATTTTATATATTGCTGTAGTCAATTAAGTAAATCAACACAGAGTACACACACTGACTGCATATATTGGTGTCTATGTTAAAGCACGATCATCCTGTCCTCTTGTAACTATCAACAAAAATGACACAGACTTGAAGAATTATAATTTAAATTTCATGTTGCATAGCTGTAGCTATATGGCAAGTACCAAACTGTGATTACACAGCTGTATACATAAATGAGATAATGACCAAATTTACAAAGACTTTATTAAATAAATATACAACACATATCATGAATTAGATGGAAGTGGTTTGGAAATTACTTTTTTACTTCAAGCACAAATGTTTTCCTCAGAAATATAAAATACTGTGGAATTCAAATATAATATATACAATAATTTCAAAATATGACTGAATCCTGGAGAATGAACAGTAAATGAACAACACATTTAGAATAAACTAATAAATTTCATCACCTTTTTTATCTTTTACAGTGTATGATAACGAAGTTTCTTTGTGGTTTTTTTTCCCATTCCCTTTCCTTATTTGCATATAAAATACACCAGAAAAAGGCAATTCAAATAGTTTTTCTGTTGTCTTACAACTGAAACTGCAAGAGCTTCATCATAATCCTCCTCTCTTACTTAAAAATAAACATATAATTTTCCTAAAATGGCTAAGAGATAACACCATGTGTATCTGCAACGCTCCTGGCAATGTGCCATCCCCAGCATAGCACTGTGCAAAGGTCTGCATTGGTATTTGTCAGTCATTTCTTGATGATTTATAACCAAGCTAAAGTCCTTTGTGCCCCCTCCTCCCTCCATTCCCACTACTGCAGGAATTTGTGATGAATAGGATGGAAAATCCACAGCATGCGTATTAGTTAACAGGGGGCTGTGACTGCAGTTTAAATCTGAGCAGAAATTAAGAAGCCTCAGAGGAATTAAAGAGGTTTTAATTCATTTAAACTGGCCAGCCCTGGTTTAACTACTCTATGTTTATGAGCCTTTATCATCTAGGATATCTATTACACTGTATTGAGCATGAGAAAATATACAGTGTTTTCTTCTTTACAGCAAAATGATTAGCCTCCTTATTCATCTATGTGCCAGGGCTTTTTGAGTTACAAAACCTACAACTACAATTCAGCTGAGGTTTAAAAGCAGAAAATACCTATGGGGAAACCATGCAAAGTTGTTATGAAGGTACTGCAAAATATCCCATCTCTATTTGACCAAAGATCCAAAACTGCACACGACGCAGAGTGAGTCTTATTCCACTTGCTCTGAGCTCAGTCTCCCAGTGAGCCAAAGACGTTCTCTCCTTTTAAGCCAAAGACATTCTCCATGGAAAGGTGGCTGGATGTCTAGGCTGTGGAGCAGGTGCATTCAGTGGTGCAAGGTGTCTTCCTGGTTCCTCAGATGTTCCTCAGATGCTCCATGAATGTGGTGGTTTTACCTTGTGGCTCCTTCCCAGGGAAGAGAAAGAGATGCTGTGTTTCTAGGTCTCCTTCTCAGCAAAGGCTGGCACATTCTTCTGATCCTCTGAGAGACCATGTCAGGTTACTGAAAGAGACAAAATATGGTTTGGTGAACCTACAACTAGACATATGTCTTTTGTTACAGCTTATAAAATTTAATCTAGAACCAAGTTAACAAAATCCACAAACCAACATGACTTCAGGCTTAAAGGGCTTTCTAGGCATTGTATGTATTGCGACACAGAAAATAAAGTTTGGCAAAGACAACAGGCACAAAACACAGATGAGAAAACTAAAGACTGGCACCAACTACTCTTTCAAGGTAATTTTTTTTTTTACAGCCCTGTGTATGGATAACAGCCAGGTCATTTACAGTCCTTTAGCAGTCTGCTCTCAAATTCTTCACCGTAGAATTGAAAAAACAATTATGGGGAATGTTATGATGAAGTATGCAAAACTCAGAGAGTATAGTCCTGCATATATTTGGCTAAGGGAATTTTAAGAACTTTGAAATGTTTAAAGAAATAATTTTTTGAGGGTATTTTCAGGTTTTGGAAGTCCATTACAGTCTCATCTCTGGAAGATGAAGAAATTTGGTCTGTTATCACAACTGTAGCATCACAGAGTTCTGTTTCACTCCTTTCAGGAGCAAGATCTGACTACAAATATCAAACCGAATCAATGCAGGCTGTCAAGATCCTGGGCTTCTGCATCAGTGATGGATGTCTCCTGATTGCTCTTATTCACAAGTGTATTTTTCCTTTAGGCTTGGCTGTTTTAGTTCTATATTCCCAGATGCTACAGGATATTTTATATTCCTTTGCAGCTTGCAGCAAGTCAAATAAATATCTTGAATTGGAGGTTGATCAAGTTCCTTGATTATCCTACAGTGAGGAAAGGAGCTTTCAAGCTATCTAATTTATCTAGCTAATGTATGTCTAAAGTACTTCTCACATTTAGTGTTTCTCTTGAACTGGCAGCCAACCAACTTCCCCAAACGTGTTTTGTATCAAAAAAAAAAAAAAGAAGACTTATCTTCATTATGTCCAAGGAATTTAAATATTATTATTTGCTAAGTACTAATATGCTGAAGATCCCTTAAGAGCCCTAGTGCCAAAGAAGCTGCTGCTGGACATGCAATATTCATGCATTGTGTCATGTTACAGTACAACTCTACCTCAACACTTCATCATTTTGCTTAATGTGGCAGAGCTATCCACGCAAACTTGGATAAGAGCGTAATATAAGTCTACAGAAACATGGAAAGTGTATTCTCACTGGAAACTCAGGGACATACTGCAGCAAATCTTTGACTACAGTTTCCTTGCTACTGGAATTCAGTCTCCAATGTGTGCAAAACAACACAATAACTCACGAGCCGATGTCTCCAACTCACTCACCCCTCATTGCCACTAGTTTCAGCCATCAGTGAATGCTCACTTAACCAAAAATGCTGTGTATTTAATGCATGTCTGTCTCTCTTCACTTGTCCTTAGAATATATTCTGTCCAGGACTAGCCTTACACAGGAAGAAGATAAGAAATCTACAGTAAAGCAAAGCCTTGTGAGTGAAATCGTATCTACAGCATTTTTGTAGCCTGGCACATTTAAATATGTGCAATAGTGTGTTTGTTCTCAAGCAGTAGGAAGGAAGATCAGTGAGGGTTATCTAGTGCCATCCTGGAGAACATCTTTTATTTCTTCTACATGTAATCTTTCATTGTGAAATGCAAATGCGTTGGCATAATTCTTGTCCCACTTTATTTCAGACATTATTACAGACTATGAATTATGTGCTTGCACCTGACCTTTATCAGTGATGTCTGTAGAAAAAATACGTAATACTAGAGATCACATACATGCCTGTTAGCGTGGGTTTTCCCTAGAGCTTCATCTGTGTAAAACACATAGTATACAGAACAACCTAAACCAAAAAAACTGGTTTAAAAATAAGATAACAAGTCCTTTGACTACTTGCTAGGAACACAATATCAAGGAACAGGTATACAGTATCATCTGTTCAAAGACATATTATCAGTGTTACAGTTGGATGAAAACCATAAAAATGTGTAAGAATAACAGACTTTAAATAATTTAATTTTGTTTGGTTTGTGTTGTTGAATATTACCATAATGATCCTGTCAGATCTGTGGAGAGGAATGCTTCTAAACCAGTTAACCGCTTACTCCAATCAATAGACTAGATACTATCTGTTGTATTTCTGGAAACGAACATTGTAAGAAAACTCTAAATTGCATATGGACATTCTGTTGCAAGATAATTTTCAAATTATGTGAATCCAGCTGCAACTATTTGGACATTAGAAAGGCAATAGCAACTGTTTCATAGCAAAAGTTTGGAAGGGTCACAACATTATGGCACTTCTGTGACTAATAATCACTCTTAGCTGGAGAGAAATTCCATTATATCAGTGGTAAAATCATTGTAATAGAAAACATGCATTTTCATTTGAATCAGTGTGAACATGATTAGGAGGCTCAAGTCAGTATTAGTTTATACTTACTTGCATGTCAAATCAGAGCATTACATAATTACTTTCTTACGCTTTTTTTGCATGTTTGCCTACAGAGACAGTATATTTACTCTGCCTTTCCTTATAACAAATTCAACCTTGTTGTATTAAGTTTTCTGGGTAACCAAAATAGATTAGATTTATATCTTTTCTCTCTACAAAGCAACACAAAAATCCCTAAAAATACCATCTTCTTGAAAACCAGGCACGGGAAATTTCTATCAGAACTTTTATGTGAAGTGGCTTTTTTCTTATTAAATTTCTTGCTAAAAAGTTTGGGTTTTATAAAATGTCACTTCTTCACTGAAAAAAACAAATGATAATCATAGAATCATAGAAGGGCTGAAGTTGGAACATACTGCTGGAGATCTCCAGTTCAAGCCCCCTGCTTAAAGCAGGGTCAATTACAGCAGGTTGCCCTGAGATGTGTCCAGCTGGGTTTTGATTATCTCCAAGGATGGAGACTCCACAACCTCTCTGGGTGACCCGTGTCAGGGCTTGATCACCTTCACTGCAGAAAAGCTTATTCATGTTTACATGGAATTTCAGTTTGTGCTCATTGCCTCTTCTGCCACTGTGCTACACTGAGAAGAGTCTAGCTTTTTCTTTCTTTTCTCCCCCCTCCAGTCAGGTATTTGTACACGTTGATCAGATCCCCCTGAGCCTTCTGTTCTCCAGGTTGAACAACCCCATCACTCTCAGCCTTTTCTCAGATCATCTGTGCTCCATCTCTTCATCACCTTTGTTGCCCTCCAGTTAAGGTCATTTCTGTCTTGTACCAAGGAGCCCAGAACTAGATTTCCAGGTCCTCTGCAGAACCATTTTGCAGTTGTTTTGCCACAAGTGTTTGCCAGAGAACTGTGAGAAATGAAACGTTTTCATTTGCTATTTAACCTGTAGTAGATTTTGAGATGTTATTCTTTCAGTCCAAATTCAATGGTCATAACTTACCATGGGCATAAATAAACTGTTATAGGCACCTTGAAAAAGGAATAAAAATTATATTAAAATAGCTACTCAAGTGGTTCTCAAGTAAACCACATCTGTAAAAAAATTATTGGCCTTATTACATCTTCTTTGCATTTGACCTACAAAAGTGATTTGAAGATAAGTTGTCTTAATAGATTTGTGATGATAAAAAAAAATAATGGTGTAGCTCTACCCTTATTTCCTTCTTTAGGCCAGAAAAATACTAATTTCCTAATATGATCTGATTAATAACCAAAATTTGAATGTGGCAACTGTTAATAGTACTGTGCCTAAATCTCAGAAATTGAGAGAAAATCTTCTCAGAAATAATCTCATACAACTTTACGGGAGATTGGACACAGGCACCCCAGGCTACCTTTATAATCAGTGAAGGGAGACAGGCTGCAACTGTTTACGGGTCTCTTTAATAAAATAGGTAAAATAAAAATAACAACTTAGAAGTCTTGGAGTCAGTATTAGAAAATTACTAATTTATTTTATGGCTTAAAGAAAATAAAATTTTATTTTCTGAGATGTACATTTACACATTTGATAATGCTCACCTTTAGGTAGACAGATCCCATTTCAACCATGGGAGTAAAATTCACACCGTTTAGGTAGATATATTTTCTTTACATCCTTCACAAGCTAGAGACTTGTAATGGCTAAAAGGAATAGCTATTCCAGCCCAGTGTGAGGGGAGTCTGTTCTCTTGTGACTCCTGCAAGAAGCTTCATTCACTTCCATAGTATATGAAGTACTGATGACTAAAAAGTACGCTAGCACCATGAGCTCCTATCTTTCCAGCTGAACTCAATCCTTTTTATTTTGGGAATGCTCAGAACACTCAAAAATCCAAGTTTAGATTTATTGACACATGAAGAGATTTATACGAAGGTCAGCAGAACTGGGACATTTGCTATTTAGTAAAAGAACTTTCTTATCAAAAAGCTGGATGCCAGGCAACTAGGTGCCTAGATGAGATGGCAGAAAGGGGCAAGCAGACTCAGCACAACCTCTTTGGCACAGCTACTTAAATTCTGCCTTCACTTTATCTGTCTTTGTTCCTCTCTCTAAGTTAACATTATATTTTTAGCCTGGTGGCACTACTGCCAGCTCCTGAGATGAAGAACAAGTCACTTACCAAACAAGTCCTGCATAATATCAACACTGATACATAGGCTGTGTAGCCTGACTCAGCCTCATGTCACGGTTTAACCTCAGCCTGAAACAGAGACCCCCCAACCAGCTGCTCCCTCACTCCCCCCTGGTGGGTTGGGGGAGAGAGTCAGAAGGGGAGAAGTGAGAAAACTCATGGGTGGAGATAAAGACAGTTTAACCAATAAAGCAAAAGTTGCAGAAGCAAAGCAAAAGAAGGAATTCATTCACTACGTCCCATGGGCAGGGAGGTGTTCAGCCTTCTTCGGGAGAGCAGGGTTCTATCACACATAATAGTTGCTTGGGAAGACAAACACCTTAATGCCAAACATCACAGAATCAGAGAATGTTAAGGGTTGGAAGGGACCTTGAAAGGTCATCTAGTCTGACCCCATGCCAGAGCAGGATCCCCTAGGGCAGCCACACAGGAACGCGTCCAGGTGGGTTTTGAAAGTCTCCAGAGGAGGAGACTCCACAACCTCCCTGGGCAGCCTGTGCCAGTGCTCTGTCACTCTCACAGTGAAAAAGCTTTTCCTCATGTTTTGTGGAACCTTCCATGTCCCAGTTTCTATTCGTTGCCCCTTGTGCTATCACTGGGCATCACTGAAAAGAGCCTGGAGCCATCTTCCTGACACTCATCCTTTACATATTTATGAGCATTAATGAGGTCACCCTTCAGCCTCTTCTTCTCCAAGCTAAAGAGACATAGCATCCTCCCTTCCTTCTTCCCGAAGCATTATCTTTCAAGCATGACATTACATGGTATGGAATATCCTTTTGGTCACTTGGGGTCAGCCGTCCTGGCTGCGTCTTTCCCATCTCCTTGTGCATCCTGAGCCCACTTGCTGGTGGGGGTGCTGCGAGAAGCAGAGAAGGCCTTGACACTGTGTAAGAACTGCAATAGCTAAAACATACCTGTGTTATCAACACTGTTTTCAGCATCAATCAAAAAAAGAGCACCATACCAGCTACTATGAAGAAAATTAACTCTACCCCACCCAAAACCAGTACACCTGCTATTCTTTGTGGTATTTGGCAAAAGCACAGGTCTCTCAGCTGAAAACATGATTTGGGAGTTTAGATGGAGCAAAACACTGAACCCGTGATCTATTCTGCTTTTTGACAGAAAAAGATAAGTAGTCATTTTCCAATCAGGTCAAAGTAGGAACACAAAGACAATATATTTGAGAATAGTAACAAATAACAGGTTATAAAGCACGTAAATCTTAAACAGGAAACTAGAAGAAAGTAGCAATTCACAGAAAAGATCTGGAGAGAGAAGACGCCGTGCCATAGATTGGTGAGAAACGGCCATAATATTGATTGTGGGAAAAGCTCATAAAGCCAACTTGGTAGTTAGCCTTCTTTTGACTCAAATGAGAGATATGCGCCGGCAAAGCAGATACAGTCAAGATGATTTAAAATATCTTAAGAACTTTCATAATGAAATACAAGGCAGGTGAGATGAAATATCTCTGCCCACGCTCAGGTTCCAAAAGAGTAGTCTGCTCTGTCTTGCCTCAGGAATACGACATAGGGCAATGAAATAGGAGGCTTTGGCACTGAAGGAGAGTCTTTCTCAGGTAAAAAGCCCTGGCTTATGTCTGGGCAATCATCTGCTCATGTCATCCCAAATTATATCTGACAGAAGATGTCCACAGAAGTGTCCCACAAAAAAAAAAAAAAAAAGAAGTTTGTCCAACACTAACTGAGGCCATTGCAAGATTTTCTGAACTTAACCTCTTGCCTAAGAACATCCAGTCCCCATCTTCACTCACCCTAACCTTGTTACCAGTAGCAGCTGTATATAGATATCTGCGTATTTTCCCGTGTTTCCTGCAGTGCAGGGATACGTTTTAGTGCCTTTATTTACAAACCCATCACCTCACCCTCATTTAAATTCTTTCCAAAACACTGCTTCTCTTTAAACACACAGAAGTGAATTTAAGAGTGAGAAAAGAAAACCCTCAATCACAATATTGCTAGCCCTAGCATTTTCTACTGAGTCCAATCCCCTGTGTACCTGAGTCGGACAGTAGAGTCAGGGAACATCTTTATTAGGTAAGGATATTGTCAGTATTAAATAACTTATAGGAAATAGTGTTAAGAGATCAATTCTACACCTATCCATCTTCTATATTGCATAATGTTGACAGTCTCCTTTCTCTTCAAAAATACAATGTTCTCCTGTAGTTTATACTTGGTTGGCATTTTTTTGCCCTGTTGCAAAATGGTTATCCACTTTCTGCTTCTTGCTGAGCCCTAGTATGGTTTCTTTAATTCAAATCAAATGTGCATGATGCATTTTTCAACACAATTAAAGACTAGCTCCTGATAGAAAAATAGCATTAGAATGAATTAATTGTTGGTACTAGTTCAATACCAGATACAAAGAATCTGTTTTTAATTAAGTGTCCCTCTGGTGAAAACGCTGTGTTATAAAAATGACATCTCAGCATGCATATGAATACTGCATTATAACTTCGATGTCATGTTTGCATAGTTTACTGTTTTATGAAATGTATTGCTGTGCTCTGCCCTACTGGAATTGAATTAAATTACGAAGCTCAAGCTGGCACAGAAATAATGGACTGAGGATGTATACAACATTGGATTCTTCCCTCTCCTCCTAGTAACAAAAAAACCAAAATGTCATCTGGTTCAATTTTTTTTGGAGGAAGTGGAGTGGTATAGAAAAGTCAGGAGGGGTGCTTTCATGATTTTTAATAGTTGCATTGCAAGATGGTGTAAAATTCTGAAATAACTTTTGCCTGGCTGGAGGAACATTCAGAAGAAAGCGCTTCAAACGTAACAAACAAGATCTCTTTTGCTAGGATTTTATTTTTAGAAAAGAATATACTGTGGAACTGTCTGCAGCTGTGACAGTGTATTTCAGGACAGAAAGCATAGGAAATATAACTCTCCTTCGAAACTGAGACAGAGCTCTTAAGATCAGTAAAGCCCCACAAGACTTTTCACAGCTACAAGGTTTTAAGTTAGGGCATCCCAGCTATTTTGAATGAGGAGGATTTTCTGCTTACCTGCTGTCCTCCTTCATTTCTCCTAGCCAGCATGTTTTCTTTCATCAGCCCCAGCATGTGAAATGACTTTTTAACTTCTCAACCTAGTTTTGGATTCTTGGTCTCATTTAGGGAAGAAGCCCTAATTGAAAACTGTTTAACATGTGACTATGTGATGTTTAACAGCCATTCCTGAGGTATTTAATTGTGAGTGGTTTCTGACTAGGCTATTGGAACCTCAGAGTTTTGAAGTGCCTGGGAAATACTGAAATAAAGGTACTTAATAGGGATTAAAGGTGCTTAATATGCATGAATATATTTCTCTTTCATCCTGGAAAAGGCAGTTTTAAGCTTCTTGGAGGAATTAATGTTATATATTAAGTGATATATAAGATAAGCAAGGTTGTATGTCAGACTAAATTGCTTAGAAAAGCTGTATCACCTGTTAGAAATATTTATGTTACTTCTAAACAAAGCATTTATTTTAATCATTGATCATTTTGTGGTTTACTAAAATTAAGTTAATTTACCAATTGTCTGTGTAGGAAATTTATTAAAACACGTGTAAGATAAAGCTGTCACAGAGATTTTTTTTCCTTCCTTTTTCCCAGTTAAGCACAGCACGTTTAATCAGATTGATTAATTTTTTCTTTGGGGGGAAAATCACTCCACAACGATTGTGAAAGAATCACAGGGAGACGAAGTGTCCTTAGGGTTCACTCAGAAGGTTATCTCATATTTCCATCATCAGAACAAACACTTACAGAGCTTGGCAAGCAACCCATGGATCATTCCTCAGCCGTTCCAGGAACAGTTTGCCTTCAGTTTCAGGTGATAATCTGTGTCTCTAGGCCATCCTCCATCCCACCAACACCCAGGAGGATGCCTGTCAAAAAGAGCATCTAAATGTACTACCTGACTTATAGGAAAGTAAACATACACTCCCTACATTCTTGTAGCATTCACAGTCCAATCTCAAACACTGAGAGTGTGCATGTAGAAAGGAAAAAAGGATGAAGGAAAGCAACAGTAATAAGATTCGAGGTCCTTAGTCACTGTGGGTTTTTTTTTCTTAAAGTTGCAGAAGAAGCAGAAGATGAAGGGAGGCTTGAGTGGGCAAGTACCAAGAACCAGAGTTAATGAAGTGAAACTAAGGAGTTTAAATCTTGCAGCAGAAGAAGACGATGAGATAGTCATAACAGGTGGGACTTATGCTGCCAGACTATAACTGTCTTGAAGTTCATCGCCTAGCCCAAAACTTATCCAGTGTCCATCTGTGGATGTTGCTAGGAGGCCTTGCATGACCCTATCCGAGGCTGATGTATAAAGGGCACACTACAAATAACTTTGGTCAATATACTTATTCTCTGTAGAATATAAAGAGAATTGAGATAACTGCCTTAGACAAAATATCCTAGATTTCCACGGATGTAGTTAGTTAGGTGAGATAAATCCACTCAGTATGACGAGCAAAATTTTAAAGAAGTGCAGTATTAAAGATAGGGGGGAAAAAAAGCAGAAGAACTGAAAGGAAGGTACTGTAAAGGAAGGTGATAGGAAAAAAAAAAAAGAAGAAGACCAAATCAGGAGAAAGAATTACAAGATTTTAAAAAAGGTGCAGAACATATGAAAAATATAATCATTAGTCACGTGAAAAACAAAAGAGGAAAGAACTTATCTGATATCTCCACATATTAAGTTCAGAAGTTTACAGATCCAGGCTCTGAAAAGGCCCAGACGCATTCCCTGGCACCTGGCTTTTCCATTACATTTACCAGGAAAAGGTCTATGGAGAAGTGCCTGCAAGCATGCAGCTCCATCTCTGAGTCATTTAGTGCATTACCACCCAAGGCTATAGTGAAAAACACTCTCTGGAAATATTCACTAATAGTGGAAGCAAGGTAGGACTCATTGACACTTGGTAGAGTGATAACTGGTTGGATGCTCCCAAACTATAGCAGCAGTTTATGTGCTACTATATTAGCCCATTATATCCTATGATAACGTGTGTAACGACATTGAAAAAAATCTCTTCAGAAGCATTTGGAAATTGATAGCATTTACACCTGACTTGGCAAGAAACAGAAGACCAGTGTGTACAATAAAAATATCATAGATGTTTTTATTCTAATGTGTGATGCCACATAGGTGAGCGATACATAATAGGCACAGACCAGACTTTGGATAAATAAAATAAAATTGATTTATTAACAAATTAAATGAATAAGCATCACGTAAAGCACCTGACAGAAACAACAAACTAAAACATTGGTTACTTTGATATTTTTCCTCTTGAAGGAAAGGTTCTATCTTTATGTAACGGTTAGTAACAAAATCTTTTGCTTGCAAGTAACCACACTGAAGTTGAGAACAGTCTATTTTAGACTGATCATACAATATATGTACTATTACTGCTCTTTCACATTCTTTCATGAAGTCACAATCTGACTTCCTAATTGTTTTTGGCTTTTTAATCATTGAAAATATTTATAAATAAGCTTGACAGTAGAACCATAAACCTCAGACAACGGTACCTGGAAAGTTATATGTAGCCTGTACAGGTTCTGCATCTTTTCTTTGTAGAAATTCTACTGCTTTTAGGATGTTATTTATTGCCAGGTTGTACACTTCTTTTTATATTTTTTTATATGAATAGCAGGTTGGCTCCTAAAAAAAACCCAGATTGCTAAACCATAAATAATGAAGGATTTTTTAAAGTTTTAAATCCAGCTTGGTCACAAAGAGAGACAATTATTTTTGCTAATGTTAAATGTTATTCAGAGAAGCAAATCAACATTTCCTTACATGTGAGAAAAGGTAATCAATGAGAAAGGAAATTAATCATTGAAAATCAAGGACATATTAATGACTTGGAATGGCTGGAGCAACACTAAAAGGACAAAAACTTTCAGCGTCGTCATAGCAGCCCAGGTATTGTCTCATGCTGCTGTAGTAGCTGATTTTCTGGCTTACTTGTAAATTAAGAAGTTTTATAGATTGAGAGAAGATTCATCTTTCCTAATTTAGGTGTTAAAAGTTAGCTGTTTAAATTCAGGTTAGTCTCCCTAGGGATCATGTATAGTCAATGAGAGAAACAACCGATTAATTTAATCTTAAACTGGTTGCACTAAGATAAGCAACATTAATTGTTTTCTGAAATTACGCCATTTATTCTATTGACCATGAAGGAGACCAGGGTGACCTGGAGTACTAAAAAGAGAAATTTTGCATTACAGAGGATGAATCCCAATCTGGGCATATTGCTACAAATCAGTTGGTGTTTCAGTTTGTCAGCTTTAGTTCCTTGTTTTGGTGGGAGGTAAAGAAGAGCCTTGCTACAGAAAAACAACATTGTATTATTTTTGTATTGCATGTTTATATACAGCATCAGGAGCAGAATAATTTTATTGAAGACATTCTTCACATTCTGATAACTAATTAAAGTGGTCGGGATAAGAAATGCAATAAATATTTGAAACCTAGATTGCAGCTTGTTATTAGTCCTTAAATAACTACAATTACTGCTGTTCTCTGAATGATAGAATTAAACATAGTCTGTTTAGTTAAAGCTTGCTTAACAATGCAACCACAGAGAAAGGAAGAAAATACCCATGGCTGCTAGATAAATAATGAGTCTTCTTCTAGCAACGGTTTTAGAATCTCAGAAATAGTTTTGTATGTCCCAGCTTCAATTTTTGGTAGTGTGGAGCTATATATGTTTGTTATCTTGTAATATTTGACTCCTCTTTAAAAGATTCTTCATGAGAACACCAGTGACAGTATTCTCTTCTTTAATTCCTTCTTGTATGAAGCTTTCTTTTGATAACCAGGTACAAAGTCACGGATTATTGACTAGCAAATAATTTTCTATATTGTATTTTCATTTTCTTTCTGTTTTTTTTTTTGTTTGTTTTTTAAAAAAGGCCTGCAGAAAAAACTTTGACTATGCTACATGGAAGTCCAAATAACTATAGCATGTGTTATCTCCACAGATGTGAGCAATTTGATTTCTTTGTACAAATAATCTACAGCATACAAATGAGGATGAAAATTTAGACTAATCAATAATAATTCCTTTCCTATTCATGACATTATTTAAAAACAGTAATAGTTGAAGAATTTGCACAGATTTAAAGAAGATATATTTTTTAAAAAGTTTTTGTACCATGCCACGTTTTTGCCTATTTAGATTAAAGAGGATGCAGCTGTTGTCTTCAGGAGGTGGAATGTAAGGGGAATATTTTCAAAGCATATTCTAATAGCATGATTTACTTTAGACCATATAACTATTGACTGCAATGCTTGGGTAACTTTTTAAGGATAATTTCTAAGTTTACAGGATAGCTCTTTAGGAAACAAGGTAACTTTTTGAATACAATAAATCCCTAGGGTGTCTTCAAAAGAATAAGTTGAAAAGCTGGATCTGGATGCATATTATACTGCAGACAGAAATTATGTTGTTGACTCTCTTGATGTCGAATATGCCCTGATGTACTTTTTGGATATTGAAAAAATTGTAGTTATTCGGTCTTCTGCCATTATCTGTGATCTTGCTTAAGTTTTTATAAATACATCTAGCAGTTACTTTAAGAAATGTATGGTGCTCATATGATTTTTTTCTTATTCTATATTTTTGCTTTTGTGGCTCTTCATCTAAATAATTTTTTAAAAATCTTTATATTAAGTCACAATAGCTTTCAAGAATCAAACTTGAGCATTTTTGTTTGTTTTGTTACTCTCATTTTTTCATATTCCTTTTATTTTATAGTTAAAAACTAACCCATTTTAATTATCTGCATCTTGAATTTGTTGCTCATGTATGGATGGAACGTCATTGTGTTCAACAAAATGATGGTGGGATGATAATCAATTCATGATTTCAGCTCTCAGAGCAGTGAGTGGAAGATGAGGAAAGTGTCATTACTTCAATGAAACATAACAAAACAATTTCTGTGGATGGTTTTAGTGAAATTCTAGTTCCTAGTTTCAGAATGTAGGAATGAGGTTTAGTGTATACACACACATGGCTTTCCACCATACTCTCTCTCTGATGTCCCAGAATAACTGGGGAACAGAAAGGTAACGCAATATTTTTTTATTATTATTACATCATCCTTCAAGAGGTAGGACAGCGGTTTTCTTCCAATATTTTGAAATCTTCATACATTGATATTTGAAACCACAGAGTTCCACTTGACACTGACAGCATGATACGAACTTATTGGCTGCCCCTTCCCTGGAGGGGTTCAAGGCCAGGTTGGACAGAGCCTTGAGTAGCCTGATCTAGTTGAGAGGCGTCCCTGCCCATGACAGGGAAGTTGGATTAGATGATCTCTAAGGTCCCTTCCAACCTAGGGCATTCTATGATTCTATGATTCTATTCACCACCATAGCTGGAGGAAACTTTCACAGGCTACTGATAACTTGCAAATTTGCAGAATAATTGTGCCTGGGTTAAATCATCCAGACGAAGTATGTTAAATTACACATCTTTTCTGGCAGAGAAGTTTTGTAAGAAATAGTGAACAAGTCAAGATTTGGAGATTGTGTAACAGAAAAAGCAGCAGCAAGGCAATTAGTTCAGATTTCAGTGGCCCAACAGTGTTTATGTAAGGCTACACACTGAGATACATGGGAAAGATGGTCTTAAGTGAACATGCAGAAACTATAAGTGGGAGGGAAAAATGGAACTGACATTTCATAATTTAATTGATTGGGTGAGGCATTAGTTTAGTTGCAACAATATTAGGATGAGTAAAGACGTAGACATTTAATTTTAGTCAAACATTTATTGATTAGTTATTACCTTACCCTAAGGTAACATATCCATTTAGACACTTGTTTCTGTTGGGGTGAACTGCTCTAAAGACCACTGCAAAAATACTAACAAATATGGAATGTGATGGTCAAGTGTAGCTGATGGATACACTCAATAAGAACTCAGTTACTTAAAAAAAGATTCTGCCTTCTATTTTTTCAAAAATCTTGATTATATTAAACCTCTTTCTTGTCTGTATATCCATCTTCTGCACCTTTTACCACCCTACTATCAGGAAGTGCTGACACAGGAGAAACATTTCACAAGATCTGGCAACAAGTAAATAAACACCGAATAAACAATAGAAGACATTATCATTTTTTTTCCTGACATTAAACTAGCAAGATACTTGGATTTTTTTTCTGTATTTTTGGTAACCGTAGTAGTAAGTGATTTCACTGTAGCTTCCTGGGGTACCAGTCACAGTGAATGATGATGTTGATCTAGACTCTGTACAGACAAACAGAAATAAAGTTCCCACCCCAGAACTCACTCTCTAGTTTTAAGAAAAGAGATAGCAGACAGATCAAGTCACAGGGGGACCATGAAGTAGCAGTGAGACAAGCTACAGCCCAAATAAGGTCAAGTTTATTGTTAAGTTTCCTGTATGTATTGTGATAAAAGAAAGTTCCTAAAGATAATTTAAAACATGATTGCATGTGAGAGTATTTACTTCAGAAGTTTTTCCTAAAATTATTTAATTTCATCTCCCTGCTGTTTATGTTGCAACTGATGCAGAATGACACAATGCAAATCTGTTTAATTTGAACAGACCTTATAAATGTGGGAATTACTAATAAGAGCAAAATGAACCCTTCAAAAAAAAATCAAATAAACATCTGAACAGATAGTCATACTTTGTGGTATATTTAAAAAAAAACCAAAACAAAACCAACAACAAACAACGAAACCACAAAAAATTACTGTGTTTAAAAGTAAATCCTGCCACTCTAAGTCATATGAGGAGCCAGAAGTTTAGACTATGCATCTAAACATGAATTGCTCATATAACTGAGGAGCACAAACTTGAGGCACTGCTTTATGATGCTAGAGTTCATCTGCATGTGATTTACCACAGTTGAGTTGTTTCTGTATTGTTTAGTCAAGTTTCTTATTTCCTTCTCTGGAACTCTTTCAGATAGTAATGTAGGCAGGAGTAGAACCATAGAATTATAGAATGTGTTTTGTTGGAAAGGACCTTCAGAGGTCATCTAGTGAGAATGCCTTTGAAAAAAAGCAGTGAAGGTATTCTTGTAGCAAGGTAGAAGGTATTCTTGGGTAATTGCAATCAGCTATTGCTGATTTTGGCTAACTGACTTCAACATTCATTTTACATCTATTTCATCATAAAGTAATACTTGTGCAGCTATATTGTGCAGATTACTTGTACATTTGTATACTTGTGCAGATATATTGATTTCTTTCTGGGAAACTGACAATTGGTTACAGTAAGAGGACATTGCTTTTAATAATGAAGGAATCAAAAAAAATTGTTGGCTTGGAAGTGTCAGTGAAAAACAACTGCTCTTTTCAAAAGTAATATGTCTTACTAACATATTGCTTTGGGTTTCTACCCAAAAGATTAAAATATACTGGGTTTTTTTTCATTAATTTGCTGAAACTAAGCCCACTGGATTTACTTCAAGTCACCTGTATCATGCAATTGCCATTAAACTACAGACATTATACCACTATCAAAACTATTTTTTTCAGACCTCTGTGAGTTGGTGTAGTCTCTTTGCGTAACGAAACACCACTTTGTTGAAGTAACCATATTTCATTCATGCTGATATAAGTGCAATTGCCTGTACGTTGCCACATGCTCAACCCAGCAAATGCCCGTTCTACACAATGAGGAAAGCTGTCTGTCATTGGGCAGTTATTTCCCTCTCGGCAGCTTCAGGACCCCAAGGAGGTGCTGGGAAGCTCATCCCTGCTCCCCCTCTCAGCACAACACCCTGCCCAGGTGGCTCCTCCTATTCCTTGCAAGGAGAGCTGCCTATCTGATTTTTGGAGCTCTGGCAAAAAGCCTGAGCTCATTGATTACAGATCACTGTTAATAAAGAGCATTTGTAATGCAGCAGTGGTGATACAATCTCCACACGCCAGTTCATGATGGCCCTTCAGTCTCCACAATTAAGTCGTCCAGCAGGCATGGCCCCTGTTGCAGCTGCTCTGTCAATCTCATTTTGTAGTACAAATGATCTTAGACCCAGTGTTTGACATGGGGTTTTAACACCAAAGAAGGCAATTCTGCAACTTCAAATGAGCCTAATTGGTTGTGCGCTCAGGCGTTCACTCAAGCTGCTTCAGTCCATCAGAGAGAGATTTCCAACTAATTGAACAGCTCAGAAGAAAAAGAACCACCTAAATCACAATGCAGTGGGCCCTTTGAGAGGGTTTTCATGATAAAAACCTTCAAAATAAGATTTTTTGTTGTTGTTAAATCAGCCACCTGTCAAACTAGATAGAGGTTTCATTGGTAAAGAAGCTCTTAATGAGGTATGGCATAGAAATGAATGGCTATTAATAGTGAAGTATACAGGTAAATGCAATTTTATTTTGTATTAAAAATGTTTATTTTGGATTGTCAAAGTATTTTCTCTGGACTAGCAAGCTTTTCTCGTACTGCATAACAGCTCTCTGGTAATGGACAGACTCTACAAATACAGGACATAGCCGAGGAATGCCATTCAAGATAATCTTACTGCCAAAGTGTGTAAAGTTATTCATATGTACACATGTTGGGACTGCACAGGGTGATATTCCACTCACATAAATATTTGCTTGCCCTTTTTTTTTTTTAGCACAGTTGAACTTAAATTTGTGTATTTGTTCTAGGAAATTATGAAACTGGTTTCTCAAGTGCACCTTTTTTACCTCTTGTTTCTGCTCTGCTGGTTTAAATGACTTTCCTTCAAAGGTCAATTCAGAGACTTTTGCCCTAGTGTTGACATACTGTACTGTATATCTAATAATTCCATATCTATTCCATGAGTGATTCGAACATATAATTTATGCAATATTTGTATTCAACATTCAAGGTAGTATCTACAACTCAGTATCTACTTTTTTACAAGAAGGATGATAAAATAGACTAAATAGTATGTATTTTTATTTTCCTTTCCATTTAAAAGAAGAAGCTGAAGACATTTTGCTGCAGTAAATATGAGTGCAGAACTTTATTTACTGAAATAAAGGTGTGTTCTGCAGAGCAGATGATTAACCCGGCCTAATAAAACACTTCAGCAGCTCTTTAATTGTAAGTAGGTCCTCTAATTCCAAATGCCAACTGCCTTGCCACTATTTGGACTGTGGTGATATGCAGGTGCTTGTTGAATGGCATATACACTTTAGTCAGGGACAATGCTTACCTCAAATTGTATACATATATTCTGAAAGAAAGAAAAAAAAGTTGTGTGTGTATATATATGTGTGTATATATATCAAATATAAACTAAACGTTATAGAAAATCTGAGGCTTACACCAGTATTTGATTGTTTTTCAGCAATATTTACTCAATAAGACTCTAAAATAATGATATATCCCAATAAAATAAAACCTCAGTTGACTGCGGCGAATGTAAAATTCCATGAAGTCAGTAAGAGTATCTTTTGTTTGACAACCAGGTAATTATAGCAGCATTTATGTATTGTTGTCATCTTTAAAGCCTAGTGGCTGTGAAACTAAGCCCAAAGTAGTAAACATTTTGGTTGAAGTCTCATAAACACATATATCTTAACATTTTACAGGCATCCACAGAAGTTAACAGCAACACTCTTTTTTGGCTGCAGTGAAAACAGAATCAAACACTCCAGTTTCATGATCAAAGACTAAATTCCTTCAGTTGAAATGAAGAGTGAAGAATAGTATCTGCATATTCAGAATGTACTTTTCCCAATTACTTGATGTGCTTTATTGCTCTGGTGTTGAATCATCACTCGGATTTTTAAAATTCAAGCATATGTAAGAGGATATAAACATAACATGGTTACTTAAGTAAAATATCCTTCTATTTCAGGAATATTCACTAAATTAAATTAAAACATCATGATGCTTATCTCTCTGAGGATGTATTTCAGTGTGAACTATACCCCAAAAATATTTTTGTGTAAAATCTGAAGGATCATTCCATACATATGATATCGAATGCACTTGTAATCCTATAGTGAAGACAGTAATTGTTAAGTGCCTTCTAGGTCCCCTAACAGTGGGGTGGAGCTGTAGCTACAGGGATCTTTGCTGCTGACCTCAGCAGACAAGCTGCCCATGTGATTCCAGATGTTTCTGTTTTTTGGGGGGCAAGGGACCTCCCAGGAACAGAATGCCAGCATGTCTGAGGTAGAGAAGCCACCCTTTGACACTGGAAACTCAGTAGTCCTAACCCTATAGCTCTGCAAGAAATTCACTTGGATCGTCGGGGCAGATGGGGCTAAACAGATCCATGTTGTCAACTTCCCTAGCCAATTGCATCTGCCAAAAATCTTATGTTTAATTTGCACACACACACACAGAGTATATTTCTAAAGCAAGAAGGGAAAAAACTAAAAAAAAAAAAAAAGCTGAAAACCTCATGCAGAAAAACAGCTGCACGCAGTTGTGCTGTGAACCAGCTGAGTCAGCCCTTAAATCGAGCCCTAATTAATTTGTATACACGGTGTAACCAACAAAGAATGGCAACAGAGAGAAGAATGGGCTGTGTTGAGGGGGATTAGTCTCTAGCAGAAAGGGTGCCTGAGAGAGGGAGCCCCATGACAGATAATTGCTGCCAGGATGACCAAAATAATGGGCAGCCTGCAAGAGAAAGAAAAGGGCTGTTGGAAGTAGTCATCAGGTGTTTGCCTTGATGAAGTTCATTGCCCCCACTGTTTACTCTGGTGTTCAGCCTTAATGCCCATTTGGATCTGGCACAGTAAGAAGCCTCGTTAAAATAAGATTTGAGTGGGTAATGTGTTAATGGAGTCAGAACTCCATGCAAATGCCCCTTTCATAGGGAATATGCAGCCTGACTGGCACGTAGGGTGCAGGCACTGTGTCTTGGACAGAGCTGATGCTCTCATACAGCAGCTCCTGCAGACACTTAACATCTGTGCTTAATAGAGCTTCCTCTGATGGTAGCTCTTTTAAGTGGATGGTGTCTGAAGAGGTTTTTGCCTTTTAAGATTTGTTCATTCCATTAAAATCCTGGATTTTATCTAGGAACCACGGCATGGTGTTACTAAACCACTAGTAACCTAAATGTTCCTCTGCACTGTCTTAAGCCTGCCTCACTAGAAGTGGAAATAAGTTAAACATACTTCTGTGGTTCCATTTCTTAAAATCCAAACAACAAATGTTTAATATTTGGTAAATATACAAGCTATTAGACTACCCTTACTGTTTCTCGCATGTGAATGTGTTAATATTTAACAAAGAAAAACATGTGGAGCACTACTACTGCTCTTGAAGTCGCTGTAAATTGACAGCAGTAAGTACCACTGAAATTCAAACCCCAGGTGCTGCAAGCTAAGCACTGAAAACTGATGGTCTGCAAAATCCGAACTCTCTGCTCCCATAAATGTTTCCAGTATTTTGCTTTACGTATCGGTTACAGCAGGACTGGCTTAAACTTGTTAGCTGAGAGTTGTTGAACAGTGCTTTCTGGAAGAATGAGTAGCAATTTCAAAACAAACCAAAATATTTTCTATGATTAGAAAGTCATGGGAAATCAGTTAGAAAAAGACATGCATAATGTATATGTAGACAAGTCATAGAAACATGTGTTCATGCATATATAGATATATGAATGTTTCATCAATAATAAATGTCATCAGTGACTGATAATAGTCAAGAGAAGCCATCAGATATTTAATGATGCTTACAAAATAAGAGAGGAAAAAAAATCCTACTGTTCATATCGTTTCCATAAGAGATTGCTGTTGTAAGAGATACGGGTAGAACAGCTATCCAATACAGGGTAGAAGGTACCATCAACTCACAAGAATGTTAAACCAAATGTAGTATAATAAGACAGCATGAATTAACACACCTGGAAGACTTACATCCACAAGTTAGCTCATGAATTTCTCAGTCACTATTCTTGATTTCTAAGAAACACAGATACACTGTCCTGAGATGAAAAAAGATAAACAGTGTATTTTGAATATTCAAGCTGGCTAGTCTTCTTATCAAAGCCATGGAAAACTCACATCATGGTTAGTCAAATAACAAATTAAAACGTGTTTACAAAATCAGTGCCAGCTGATGAAGTTAACTGTATTGACATCATACACAATGTAAAGGCTCAGTACCACATTACACTCTTGTTAAAAATAGTTTAATAAGAAAAATAATAGAGCCCATATAAAAGAAATTAAAGTGGTCTGCAAACACTAATTTGAAATGGAAAATCTACATCCCTAAAGGGGGTAAGTCCTGTCAGGTCAGTTCATGAATGATATATATCCATTTTCTACTCTGATCTAGAAGGAAAAATTATAAAAGTATAAAATCATGGCTTAGGAAATAATGATGATGATTTAAAAAAAATAATTGAATGACATTAAAACTATGAGTAGAAGATTGCCTGACAATGAACTTCCTTTGCAAGGAGTGTCAAATGAACTAAACTCTCAGAATTTGCCTTCATGAACTATGAACTCATATATTCTGCATTAAATAAAAAATATTTGACTGCATTAACTTCAATGTAATATCTAGTTGTAATATTAGTTTGGTTTTTGTGGGGTTTTTTTTTTTTTTTAAAAGCCCTTCTCAATCAGAAAAACAAGCACTGTAAATCTCATTGTTGCCTCTAACGTCTTTCTTCCAGAATGTAGCTTCAGGGAAACCTGTATGATTCTGATAGAAGTGCGTATTCGGATGGAATATGAGTCCACCAATTTTTCTTCAGTTAGTCCTGCTAGTGTAGGACTACAAAGGAGGTCATACACACCAGATGGGCAACACTGATCTGGACTTAGGTGACCTAGGAAAGAATTCAGAGCCACAGTAATGAATTAGTGTAGATATGAATGAGGAATATCTGCTCTGAGACAGAAGACAGCACAATGGGCAGCATCATTTAAAGTTGTATAATCCACTGTACAAAAAGCAAACTGAAAAACTACAGAAATTTTAGAAAAGTCACCAGAAATATTGGAAAACTAAAACATTGACAATATTCAGGTTATGATTAGGACATTTCTTAAGATTTTCTTAGATAAATAAAGCATATTATGCTTCCAGAGGAAGGCATTCTGAGACCAAATAGCTATTTAATCTCGCCCAATTTATTTTCTATATCTTACATTCCCCCAAACACAGAAAAGCTGAAAATATACTAACATGACTTGAAATGTTTTCTTTGAAATGATAATAAGCATAATGACTACAACTTTACCCAGAGATCAGAGATGTCCAGGATGTGTCTCTGGCCCCAACAACAAGTAGTACAGGACAACTAAATCCATAAAGCAATTAAACAATTAAAAAATGGAAAAGTCTGGCCCTGGGTGAGTTTATGGGGACAGAGTTAGTCAATATAGTTACAGAAAATTAACCTCACTTTTTTATTTTTTCCCTGTTCACTACTGATTGCCTTAGAACCCGCTTGTCCTCGTGGCTGATTGACACCATCACCCGAATGGTGTTCGGCTTCAAGGTTTGTCATTAACATTGTGCATGGCTTCGGGTTACTGAATTAAGCTCTTTCGTCAGATTCTCCCTGCATGATCTAGACATGAAGTATGCTAGCTCTTTCCAGGATGAATCAGTTCCTATAACGGCTGCACAGTAGACCTAGGTGAGGTTCCTCAGTGAAGGATATGGACTGAGTAGGATAGATCTAGGCCTTTGTGTCTTAGGTTGTTTATCCATAAAAAAGTCACCGAGTTACCTTTCCGAGGTAATGAGAAAAATTTATTGATGTTTTCCAGTTTCAGAGAGTTTTCCATCAACAGAGAATTTTCCTTTGACAGCTACTGAATGTTTCTTCTTTGCTAGGCAGGAAGAGTTTGCTTTGTGCTTTGTGCTTTTGCAGCAGACCGATTTTGTATCAGTAGTTTTTATTTAAATTATTTTCCAATGAAATAATATCTGTAGACAGTTTCAACACCAAGTAAAAGTGTTTAAATCACATACAAATAACTTCCTTTTACAGAAATTCTGTCAAATCCCTCTATTCCTAAGAAATTTGTATCCTGGTAAGTGATCTTCATCACCAGCCACAGTAGTATGCCCTGCCCCAATCACTGGTATAGCTCTTAAGCTCTCTCTACCTGAGACACCAAAGGTTAGGCACATCAATAACAGCTTCGGGTATTTTCTTCTGCAAAGAAACAGTTTGGGTTTATGTCTGTCCTTCGGCTGCCTCAGCTCAGCTTGTGTCCCCTGGGGTGTATTAAGCTAGTGGGCTTGGGCAGTGAACTTCCTCCCTCCTGCCAGATTGAGGCAGCATTGAAGAGGTTGCACAGCTCCGACTGCAAGATGGTCTTTTTTACGTGGATGTAATGGATGAGGACTCAGGGGCAAACGGTTGACCATTTCATAAAACAGACACTGTGATATGCAAAGCTTTCAAGGAATAAGGACTTATGCTTGATTTCAACTCTGCACTCTCTGTCTGTTCTAATATCTTTCAAATTGTGTGACAGGGTTGAGAGACACGGCAGGAGGAAAGCGCGTTAAGAGGCTTACTATAGTTCTCTTTTTTTCCAGGAGCAGCATTAACAAGAAAAGACCATGTTCCTAGCACAGTCCCGTAGTAGACATTAATCCTGACCGTCTGGGATGATAAAGGAATGAGACCCTTGAAGACTCCAATGTCTTTTCTGAGAATTACTTTTAATAGCCTAGCTAAAATGACCAAACTGACCAAATCATGGACTAGTGCAAACCAGAAGTGTCCTATTTAAACTGTAATTTCTTCTTTTTTGCTTTCTCTGTTATAAAACAAAAGTTTTTGAATGCTCTCTTTGAGTTTAATCATCTTTGCATGTTTTCCTATAGTGCCCATATAAACATTCATGAAACACTTAGTATTCTGTTTTCTAATATGACCTGGTGGCAAGAGCTTATCAACATTTCCTAAGAGACTTTGGAGTTAAAAGCATCAAAGCTTTAGTGGAAATGCAAGCAATCATTTCTGTATGTTGGTTTTTTTTTTCCTCCATAGACTTGGAATGCAGTGTGATAATGAAAGGTTTATTTGTGATGGCTAGATGAACAAGCTGCAGTTGAATAGAGGGCAAACATTGTGTGGTTTCACTATGTTCCTCAAGTTGCATTTCTTTGTCTGAAGACACTAATGCTTGTGTTGGTTTTGGTTACTTGGCACAATTCTCATCTTGATATATTAGATTTTTTCATTCTCTTGGCTTTTGCCTATTTAGTGCATCTCTTTTGGTGATTAATGCTGTGCATTCCTCTGTCAAAAAATTCTCCAGGCAGGCAGCAGTTGGAATGAAAACTCAGGGTTCTGCCACTCAACCCTGATCACAGGACTAGGAAAGGAAATAAGAGGATTTTCAGGTTCCGGTGTGTACCTCTCCTTCTGTATATATTTACCGTATTCACTTCTAAAAGGAAAAAAAATCATGTTATCTTGCTGCTGAAAGGGTACACAACAGAAATCACTTTAGAGGACAATGTGGTGAGGGAAAAATCAACAACAAATATATTCACAGAATACAGCCAATGTATTCAGTATAAGCTCTGAATGATCAGGTGATCATAAGATCTGTTAAGCATCTTTAATCCCACTTATTTTAAAATCTCAGTTTGGCTATTTACTTGATTATCCAAGATAGAAGAAGAGTCTCAGACTTCCCTCATTAAGTGCAAATAATCAAACCAGCATAAACGGTGGCATGCACTGAACAGAAGCCAACCTGTTACACAGGTGATCATCAGTGAATGTATACTTCGGACAGGTAGCTGTATTTGCAAGTACTCTCTGGCATATATAAAGCTAGTTTACATATTAAAATGCTCTTTTCCCTCTAATCAAAGAAACTACAGCATACAAATGATATTATAATTACTCATTGGTATTTATGGAGGTTTAATATAGTGTTGTGAAGCAATATTCAAATAATTCAATATTATTTCAATGTTATTTAAATGTTATATTCAATATTTGAATAACTCAGTGTTATTTCATTTTAAAAATTATATTGAAAGGATTTTGATTTGATTCTGATTTTGGTTATTATGTGTTACAATACATGATGGGACTTACAAAAAAAGTGATATGTGAATATGATATTGTTACTAGGAATCTCATCAACTGGTGATATGATTGAAAGATGAAACCAACAAATGAATTTAAGTTGCTGGACAGATCTTTGGGTTTTTATTCTTTCATTGTCTTGATTTTTATCATATTTCTTTTATAGTCTTTCATAGTTTTGATTTTATCATATTTCTTTTGCTTATGTGGCTTGCTAACAATGTAGTTTCTATAGCAACGTCCATTGACCGCTGAAATAATGAAAGCCACAGCAATTCTCCTGCAGTGAAATCCCTCATGCTGACAAGCACCACTCCTATTTTCTTTGTCCAGTATTGCCCATTACTTACACAACTGACTCATTTGTAAACATACTCAAGATATTTGCTAATTACTTCTGAATTTGATAAATGCAGACAAGACATCTAAACTTTAGTGTACCTGCAGAGTATCATTATAACTGTCAAGGGTTAGGGCTGGGACAGCTACTCAGTAACAAAGAATTAAAACAGGAATCCTTTTTATGCACCAGAAATATAATTTCTTAACTGTGGAAGGATTTCTACTATGTATTTGTGATATTTAGAAGAAAGAGTTAATTCAACTTTGAAAAACAAAACTGGTCAGAAAAAGTTTAGCTTCTTAATTAATTCTAAATTTCTTTAAGGCTATCTCTCTGGACTGCTGTATGGTATGGCTTTTGGATTTGATTCCAGATTAGCAGCAAACAGGATCAATATCTGGATGCTAGACCCAAGGGAAGGCTGTAGTAGGAGCAGGAAATGGTTCTGGTCATTTGATAGGTGGCACTTAAGGTTTATATCTCACAGAATCAATGGTTCATTGTCAACCTTTACTGTTGGAGGAGCCATCTTCCAGCTGAAATAAAGAAGTAACCACTAACATAAAATGAAGAGCCCGTATAACTTTCTGTGTTAATCTAATGATGCTGATCATCATGCCATTCAAATAACTGTACTTTTCAAAATTAAATTCTCCAAGTAGTTATATTATAGGAAGCAGGAGTGACTTGTTTATGAGTTTTAGTCAAAACACAGATTCATAGAATGATAGGTTGGAAGGGAGTCTCCACCATCTTGGTAGCCATGCTTTAAATACTGGAACATGGTGACAAGGTCTCCCCAAGCCTTCTTTTCTCAAGGCTGAACAAACCCAGTTCTCCCAGCCATTCTTCATACGTCAGGCTTCCCAGCCCTTTCTTCATCTTTGTGGCCTTTTTCTGGACCCTCTCCAGCCTGCCCACATCTGTTCTGTACAGCAGTGACCAAAACTGAGAACAGTATTCCAGGTATGGCCTGACAAGCGCTGAGTAGAATGGGGTAATGATTTCTTTATCTTTGCTGGTCATGGTCTTGTTGATGCAACCCAGCAGCCTGTTGGCTTTTTGTGCTGCAGGCACACTGTTCACTTATGTTGAGCTTGTTGTCCACCAGCACCCTCAGGTCCCTTTTCTGCAGAGCTGCTCTCCATCTGGGTAGATCTCAGCCTGTGCTGCACTCCTGGATTATGTTTTCCCAGGTGCAAGACTTTACACCTGTCCTTGTTGAACTTCATAAGGTTGTTAGCCCACTCTTTCAGCCTATTCAGATTTCCTGCAGGGTAGCTCTCCCTTCCAAACTGTCCATTTCCCCACTCAGTTTGGTGTCACTGGCAAACTTCATCAGGGTACATGTGATCCTATCATCCAGATCACTCATGAAAATATTAAACAGTGTTGGGCCCAATATGTATCCCTGAGTGACCCCACTTGTGACAGGTTGCCAGTTTGAAAAGGAGCTGTTGACCACCACCCTCTGGGTGTCAGCCAGTTCCCCACCCGCTGCAAGGACCACTTGTCTAGACTGTAAGACACCAGTTTCTCTAGGAGGAGGCTGTGCAGAATTACATCAAAGACATCCAGGAAGGCAATGTCCACCACTTGTCCCACATCCATGGAGCAGGTTACTTTGTCATAGAAGGTGATCGGGTTTGTCAAGTATGATTTTTCTTTGGTGAGTCCATGCTGGCTCTTCCTAATCATGCTTAACTTGACTTGTGAAAGTCCCCAGAATTATTTGTTCCATAACTTTCCCAAGTGTTGAAGACTGATGGGCCTATCATTTCCTGAGTCCTCCTCTAAGCCCTTCTTGTGTTGGCGGTGACATTAGCCTTCTCTGACATTACATGAGTTCACTTATGAACCCAGTAGGAACTGAGAGAGCTTGTGAGTCTGGCAATAGCTGACATTATTCCTGAGGTGAGCAGGCACTGGCAGCCACTATCTTGGACTGCTCAAAACCAGTGGTCTTCCACAAGGTCTCATAGCTCCCACTACATCTGGAACCATCCGTACTCTTGTACTACCCCCTAGCACTAATGTAGTTGAGGTGAAGCTTCCAGACTGCATGCTACTTATAAACTGGATGCTACTGGTCTCCTGGTTATGTGAGTTAGCAAGCCTGTGGAGGCTTCTGCTTCGTCCTGCTCTGGCTCACTCCAACCTGCTTTAGGCAGAGAAACCAAAATACTGGGAGTACAACTGTGATCTTTTGCCTGTGGACCACCTTCCCAAACATTTCTTAGATCTGCAGTCTGGCAGTATGAGTGCATTGGTATGAGACTACGAAGGGTGATAATGATGGCTATTTCCGATACAGAGTGATGATACCCTGCTTAACTTCTCTTAGAGTGGTACACTTTCTTGCTTTGCATTATTAATTACTATATGCACTTTGGAGTTGGATGTAGCACTTGCCATTTTTTTAAGACTTAATGCTGATGAACCAATTTCAAATGCTGGTAGAATTGTTAAAGAGAGCATTAATCAAAATCAGTCATGAGTCCTGGTAAATTGTAAAGGCACTTGACATTTTGCAGTGACTTTTTTCTTTTTGAAAAGATTGGTTTGAAGCCAATCCAGACACCACAAAAATTGTTTACTGTGTCCTTTTGGATTTGCCTCAACAATGCAAAATATGACTATTGGGAGTCTTACTTGATTGCTGGCGTGATTTATCCTTTTTTAAAGTAACAAAGTCAAGGAAAATGTAGGGATGGAAGTAAAACCTAAAAAAGTCAAAACACATTAAGAATTTAAATATTCATATAACATTTTGGCTGACACAGTTTCTAACTTCATTTTGCAGAACAGCAGTGCAAAACACAGCACTGGGAAGAACAAGTAGAGAGAACATAACTGAGGGGTTACTCCACCGGAGGAGATTAACTTCTGCAGAAGGTTAGTTGCTGCTCTCTGTAAGGCTATTCTGATTGATAATGCTTTTTTTTTTTTTTTTGTTCTCGTGGTCATATGGCTTGCCTTTGTTTATAGAAAGGATAAAATACAAGCAGCAAAACAAAGTGGTGATATGTGAGAAGGTAATATTTTATTTGGTGATAGCTGGTTTAATAATTAACTTTGGTTCATCTGCCTCCTGGGTTCATGAAGTACATTGTTTGACTTGGCCTTTTTTAAACATGAAAGAGCTCTTGCTGCAACTGGCCAACTTCGAACATTGCTCTTTAGCTCAGTCGTGGGCATAACTGATAAGAAACTGAGCCATACAGGGAAAGCCACAGAAAATTCTTTAGTGGGGTAGCTCCTGTCTTGTATGGGTTATCACAGGGCTTAATGGAACTCAGCAGG
>NW_009706182.1:0-13400 GCF_000703405.1 Apaloderma vittatum | reverse complement strand
TGAGTCTGGCAATAGCTGATGTTAATCTTTATTCCTGAGGTGATCAGACACGGGCAGCCACTGTCTTGGATGTGTTGAAGCCAGTGGTCTCCTGCAAGGTCTCCTAGCTTCCAGGAAGTTTGGAACCATGTTCCTGTGCTATCTAAGCACTGGGTGCAGACAGATTTGAATTGGCCTCTTGGGATACCTGTTGGCTAGATGAGTCTCAATCCTCAAAGTGCCTTGGGAATGCTGAAATGCTTGTTGGGTTTTTCAATTCTAACAAGCTCCAAAAAAAATCCCAGGTACCTTAGGCGTGTGGTGTATTAGGAAGGAATTATTTGCTAGTTTTTATAATCTCATTGTTTTTTAGTAATGGATTCAAATTCATATGTTTAATCTAACAGAGGATAAACCAGAAAAGTATGCCTGAGTGCATATGAGAGCAGGTTAACATCCACACAGATGTAAAGTTGGAAAAGGCAGGGCCAAAATCTACTGTCATGCATTTGGCTGAAAGTAAATAACTTTATTTGCTTTTTTTGGGTGCACTCTAAATTGGTGTGTTCAAACCCAGCATTTCACTTAATATCTTCAAGGGGAAAAAACATCTTAGGTTTTTCCTACTTGAATATCACAAACTTTTCTTTTAGCTTTAACAAATTTAAAGATATTTCTATTTATACATAGGCCAGCAAAAGATGGAAGCACTACATCTATTATTGAATAAAATAGCTGGGTTATGAAGTTCTTTATCTGGATTCATGGAAAAGAATTTGTTGACACCATCTAAAACAATTTCAGATAAGCCTTTTGTAAGGGAAATACAAGGTCTTTGATAAACTGCTTAGTATTGTTTTAATGCAATTGATTTTTGTATTAGAGCATCTCAAGATTTTAAAACCCATCAGGTGTTTAACACACAAATGTTCAGCACTCTGCTTTGCACCAGCTTGCATCTGAAATAAACCAACATAAAGAAGTAGGATTGCACGGGAGTAATTCACTAAACAGTGTGATCTAACCAGTTTGCTTTTCCTGTCGCATCAAATACATTTGCCACAACAAGTCATTTAATCTCAAGTTTGGTAGTGAAAACTGACTGAATTTATTAGTAGGATGGATTCTTCCCAAGGTTTACACCATAGTAGTGAAAATCAGCTGCAGTTTCTTCAATTTAATAATATTATATTTGGACTGACGATTCTTCACTCGAGTATTTTGAAATAGGATTCAGTTACTGTGCAGAATCTGTTCAATAAATTTCATGGCTTGGATACATTGTCCTTAGCTTATGGGTATCACCTTAATTGCTATGTGGGAATGTTCCTCGGTTGTAAAATTCTTGACATGGTAGAATGCTGTTTTCAGTAATTGTCCCTCAGGAGAAGCTTGATGCTAATTTATTTATTTAAATTCATTCATAACTAGATGACCATTTAGTAGGTCATGAAAATCAAGAATTTAATTTTACTTTTTTTTTAAATGAGCTTGGCAAATCTGTTTATTTCATAGTACAATTTTATGGGCATAAATGTCTAGATTTACAAATTGCCTACACTGATAAACCTCTGAGCAAAAAAACCCAAATAGTAAATGGTTTTGATATTCAGTCTTGGTGGATATAGTCTCGTGGATGTTTTACTGGAGGGAAAAACAAGCACAACAGCATATTGTTTAGTGTAGCATTTTTACATCACTTTTATATAATTTTTATTTCAGTTTCAAAATAAGAAACAGCTGTTAAGAACCTTTGATGATAAAAAATTAAGCTGAACTTTGTCTTTAAGTTCATATCTCTTCTTTTCATAGGCAAATGCAATATATTTAATATAATGTTACCTATTGAACCTTTAAAGTTGTATTTTTACTAAAAGAAGTCTGCATTGAACCTACAGTTCCAGTGCACCTAATAGTGTTCTTAAAGCTGTAGTGTATTAAGTTGATACACCGGACTTCTTCAAAATTGTTCAAAATCCTTTCTTCTGAGATGCTTATATATTCTTCTCAACACATAATGATGATTATCCCTGCTTATTAGACACACTGTGTTACAAAAGAAGGAGCTTCCAGAGAAGACACTGAGCACAGAGGTAGCTCAGGTTGCTCACACAGACCAGGCACTAAACTTTCTCGTGGATGAACCTAAGTGACACAAACTGCATGTTATTAAATGAACATGTAAACCCAAGTATCCCTTGGCTGCTGTATTTTCGGCACGTGAAGGAAGGTAACTGTACTTTTGTTTTCTTTTGTCAAGCAGGGTGAATGTTTTCATACCACTCCAGAGTTGAGATGGCAGGACGAAAGTAAGAGGATCATTCTGTTAGTAAAGCCCATGGCCCAAAAGTGGAGCCCCTGTTCCCCTTTTACCTTGCACTGTAGCCATCACATCACATAATTTCTGTAGCATTTCTGTTTTCTTTCCTTTGCCATAAAAGGTGGGCAACAATGCTACCCTGCAATAAACCACACATATGTAAGAGTGCATTAAGCTTCTTGTATGACAGTTCTCATGCAAATGCTAAATATTCTGTTATGTAATATGGATGTTCTGGCATGTGGTTGTCTTCTGATGTTAAGGAAAGAAGGAAGTAGTTTAAATACAGCACAGATTTACGAATGGGTGATATTGAGACAAATGATGAAGCAGTCCATCTGTTGCCCTCAGTGAAAATATTTTCTCTTTCAAGGAATTTATATTTCAATACAGATAGTTTCCATACAGCATAAGATTTTCTGCCATTCTTTAAGACAAATTGGATCCAAAGTAAATGTCTTGCATTTCCAGCCATAAAATAGATTGTTTCTAGATTACAGACAAGACAACCAGTTCAATGATACTGGTAGAAGACAAAGAGGTTCTTGAGAGATCTAAGTAGTCCGTTCACCAGTACTCTCTGGCCCATACCCAGCTATGAGCTGGCTTTCCTCTTGTCAGATTTTTTTGACAACCAATTAAATCAATATGAGTGTTGAGACATATGGCAACAATAACGCTCTGAGTCTCTGCCCATTACCGCTCCAGTGGGAAACCAAGAACACACAGTATTTGTTATTGCTTATTGCAGAGATTCACTGAAGAATATCTCCTTCTTAAATATAAGATTCTGTGTGACTGTGTCAAAGGCAATCAATACTGTGGATGCTATCTGTGGAGCTGCTAATGTAATAGTGTACAGAAAGAGTTCTGCCTTTCTGCCATCTGCAGCTGTATTCAGAAAATCTTGCTGGAAGCCTGATCTGCATCTGTTCTTGCCAAGATATATATGAAAATATTAGATACTAATCTTCCTACAGAGAATGTTATGAGACAAGCCTCCCCTAATGTGCGTCTCTGGGGTTTCTGCTTCATGGATGACTAGACATTCGAGTGGTGCACTCTGTGGTGAGAATTCACTAAACAGAAATTCTTTCAATGAGCACATTAGAGTAGTGATTTGTTGCCTTTATTAGCCATGAATTTATTTTGAAAATATGCATTTTCCTCCCTGTATCTCTAGGTCTTGACAGATTTTATTTCAGATAATGTCATGTCGACAGAGCTTGATAAGGATTTTTGGTGCAAGGCAGTTTCAGTGAACGGTTTGACTCTGGAATTCAATTTCTGCTGAATTCAGTGCATAAAATGGACATAGTCCAAAGTTTCTGGGTTTTCTGATTAGTCATTCTTAAATAAGGCTAATGACCTAAGAGACTTGTTTGGGGATTCCCTCCACCTCCTTGTGTTTTTTGGCAGGAGTTCTTGTTTTGTTGCTGTGTTGGGAGAAGAGAGATCTATTTTTCACTGTAACTGTGATTTATACGATATACTGCATATGCTCCTAAGGCAGAGCAAATGTGGACATATTTAAGAGGAAGAAAACCCATGGGACTGCACTGCATAAGACAACCATAAAGTTAAGACATGAGAAATGCCTAATATTAGATCCAGAGAGAACTGTATGGTACTGCAGTTAAATGACTACTGGTACCTCAGTTGGTTAGCTTCTGTATCTGTATCCTAACTTTAGAATAATAGATAGATATCCAAAGAAGCATAATAGCTCTCCTGTTCCAATAACTGAAAAGGCCTTTTTGATATTTTGTCTAATTCTTAAGTTGTTATTAATCTCAATCATATAGAGGCATCAACTTGTGCATTAGTGTGTGATTATATGCACAAGGTTTTAATTTAGAAATGTGTATTTTTAAAACTACTGTATGGCAGATCTATATTATGGCCAAGGATCATGCAGACTTGTAATTCTGAAATTAATTTTTCAGATAGATTTTTAATGATTTACTACAATTTAAGTCTGACATCTTTCAAGTTGGAACTCAAAGTCTTCAAGAAGATGTATTGCTTATACATTTCACTTAAAGAGAAGTAGCTACTGGAAATGTACTTTTCTCTTGGTATTCTAATAATCTAATGGTTCTTACATCAGATGAAACTATGAGTAGAAATAAGTTAATATTTTTTAAGAGTTTACAGGAAGATTTGAGACCATATTAAAATATCATGCAGGTTTCCTTCTTTTAAAAAAGTAATAAAAACCCCAAGCAACCCAAACATTAAAGTTCAGTACAGAATGAATTTTAAAGTTTTGGCTGGGTTGCTCCCTCCAACTTTTGTGGGAGTTTGTGTGATTAGGAGTGAACAAAACCTTTTGGACAGAGCCACTCATTCATCCTTTAAATGGATGTCAGGTGTCAACTTCCTTCAAGGCTTACTCCACTCATGAGAAAAGAATTAGTTACAGAATAAATTATTTTTCAGCAGTCAGGAAAAAATGATGGTATCTTTTGATCCAAAATAAACCCCTGCAGATTAGACTTTAAAGACACTTAAAATGTGAGATAAAACTTGCAAAATCAAGTTATATTGTTGGTTGTTTGTTTTATAATGCTGGCACCTAAACCACTGAAGTGATTTAGAGAGATTATCCCCAGCATTATACATCTCTAGAGGCACCCAAATCTTTCTAGGTATCTTGCTGGTGGTCTTGAAATTTTACTTAAGTTCACATCTTGTACACATACATAAATGCTTTGACTTGAGCAAGTAGGTGATCAAAATCCCCCTCAATTTCATCATGATCCATCTGAAAAGCAGAAAATGACATAAATATCTCAGACTCTGCCCTGGTAATACTGAATCTAACACAGAGAGAAAAACCACTGTTTTGGTTACAAAAGACTAGTAACAAAGGGAACACTATTGCAGGAGAAATTTTTATATAATGTCCTGGTGGTTTGGGCAAGTGCCTAGGAAGGCAGGAACTGAAGGTCAGTCCCCTTCAGAGCCTGAGAACATAAAAAATTTCTCACATCCTCCAGTTGACACATATGTGCTGTGCTCAGTCCAGACAGTGGTTCAGAGACAACTTCCTCTCATCTGACTGACACTAGCCACCATGGAGTGTATCAGTCATGGAGTTAGAAGCCAGGAGAGATCAGACTTTTTAACTGTTGGTGGTGTGATAGATAGGATATTCAGATTAGGCGGGAGTTACCTTGCAAGCAAAGTTTCTTTAGGAAGCAATTGATCAGAATATGAATTCCACTTAACTTCAAATTAGTTTCATATAGCAAACATATGTCTAGATTTTGACAGCAAAATACTTTTGCACAGGTCCAGAAGCAAAGGTGAGGGAAAGCACATCAGCAGGTTTTCTTAGGATGTCTTCTGTGTCATAGTTATTAAGAAAGTGGTGAAATTGCTTTACATACCTTCAGGCTTTCTTGAAACAGACAATACAGTAAAAGCTAGCTCAGTCTATCAAGTCTGAAGCCTGTCTTTATCAGTGTCTTAAAATCAAAATTGAGTGCCTAATGTGGACGTTTTGGATTTTTCAGTGACATTCAGTTAGTCTGTTTTCTGAAGATATCCCGCTCATTTCCTTCAGTCTGCTAATTCTATTAGAGAGTTCTGGCAACTGATTTACGTGTTTGGATGATAGTTTTAAAACAGCATGCTGTTTTGCAAATTATTATCTATAATTACAAAATAATATTTAAAAGTAATTCTAAATGACAATGCTTTCAAAATATTGTTGATAAGAAACACAGTAGGAACTAATTCTACACATTTTACTTATTTCTTTCATGATGTTATTGAAAGGATAGAGATTTTCATAGCTATTTAAATGGGTGGTTTTAGCTGTTGAAGCACATATTTCTAAGAAGTTTTTTCTTATTAAAAATGTTTTCAAATATACATTTCAAAAGCAAAACATGTAAAACAACATTGAAGGGCTGCTTGTGATTTGAGCCACTCAGCTGGCAACAAAGAGCTCAATCACTGCTACTCCCTTCTTTTTGGAATGGGGAGGAGAAAACTCGAGAAAAGGCTTGAGGATCAAAATTAAGGACAGAGAGGATTCACTCACCACTTATGGTCACAGGCAAAAAACCAGAACAGACCTAGGGAGAAAATGCAACCTAATTTAGACAAGAGAACCACCACCAGTTTAACCAATCAATTAGATCAGAGTAGGATGGTGAAAAAATAAATACAACCACATCTTAAACACACCTTCCCCCACTCCTCCCTTCTTCCCAGCTACCTCCTCCCCCACAACAACCCAGGGGTCAGGGGATGGATGTTGCAGTCTGTCCATTGCACATTGCCCATGCTGCCCCTTCCTCCTCAAGGAGAGGACTTCTTGCAGCCTTCCCTTGCTTCAACGGGATGTCCCTTTCAGTGGAGACAGTCCTCCCCAAAATTCTGTAGTGTGAGTCCTTTCCACAGGGTTGCAATTCTTTCTGAATTGCTCCAGTGCGGGTCCCTCCCATGGGCTGCAGTCTTCCTAGCAACAGACTCCAGTGTGGGCTTCTCTGAGTCATGGCATGCTTCAGGCAAGGTGCTCTGTTCTGGCATCATTCTCTCTCCTGGTGTGGGGTCCTCCATGTGCTGCTGCATCCTGGACGTTTCACGACCATCAATCTCCTTGGCCTGCAGGATCTCAACCTGCCATCTCACCACAAGCCTCAGAAAAATCTCTGCTCTGGTGCCCTTCTCCCCTTCCTTCCTCATCAGTCTTGGTGACCACGTGGTTGCTTCCCTCACCTGCCCCTCTTCTCCGCAAAACCCAACTCCACAACACAAAGGAAACAAGTTGGCCAACAGGTTCCCCCTCTTAAATACATTGATTGCGGAGATATTGATTGGCTCAACCCTGGCCAGAGGAGGGTCGACTTTTACCTAGGCTGGGGAGAGTTCTGTAAGGAGCCACCCTGTAGCTGCCACGCAACCAAACTCCCCCCCAACCGCAGTAGACACAAACCCATCACAATACTTCATGTTAACATTTTTGCAACTTTAATTTTTACATCTAACAGATAACATGAAGTGAAGGCTTTGTGTTTGGCATCAATCATTTCTCTGAATGTCCTTTATATTCTAGGGACATCAGCCTCCCCTGGAGTACGTCTCTGATCACAAGGGAACTCAGCTGAGCATGGTTTTGAGATTTTTTGTTCTTGAAACACTATAAAGAAATAGATAAGGATAACATGCAGTGTTCTAAACCAAACATTAGTGGTTATGCAGATCAAAGCAAAGAATTGGTTTCTTTTCCACTGCTTTAGAAAAACACTCATCTAAATGATTTGGGGGTAAAAGGGCATTTTCATAGCTTCTTGCTACACATACATGACTTGTTGTATTTGACCAAGCTTAACATTGTTGTCAGTTTTCATAGGTGAATGAGAAAAATAAATATTTCCACTTATGCTTATGCTTCTAACATAATATTTATATTATTTAATTAAATTTGTCATGCCAGTCTCATTATCTGTGTCATTCCACCATGAAAATGCTAACACGCTGATTTTCTTTTTTCTGCATATTTTCACAGTGCTTCACCCTGCAATGTGTAGTCAATCAGCTACTATATTGCCACTCTAGCACTTCAGAGTAGCTTGCACCAATGCTCAAGAAACAACCAAGAACAATGCAAATTCAGGTAATCATAAAATATGTGGCTAAATATATTGCACTAAAATCTAATTTCAGCTGTCTTAGAATAGCTCTTGTTTTCATCAGGGAGCTTTCAATACTTCAAAGGTAGTGCCAGGTACTTGCCAGGAAGCAAAGAAAACCTTCTTCCAGACAGGCTTTGTTGAAAGACTGCATGAGGTGAATCCATGTGAAAAGCATCATCTTTGGATGTTGGATTTTTATTTCTAACCATCCTCTTTCTTGGAAATTATGATGATAGAAGAATGTTTCTAGTATTTGATTCACATTTTCTCTAACTTCAAATGCCTATTTATATGTAGCATACACACCTAGTGAGGTGTACCTAAAAGTGCAGACCTAGCAAGAGAACAAAGCATCTGTTCAAAACAGGTCAACAAAGTGATTTACATTTCTTTCCCCAGTTACAGGAAACTGGCTGTTATTTCTTATATATGCCTGTGTAGTTTCTGTAAAGAGATACAATATGAAATGTATGCTTCTAAGAAAGTCTTTCCCCAAGAGACATGGAAGGGCTCATAAGAACATAAAGTGCTGAGCATGTGAGTACAAATCATAATTTGGAAAAAAAACCCCACAACAACAATGAAACCTTTCTTTCCCAATGCCTATAACAATGATTTCATATGACTTGTTCCAATAATTCTTTGAAACGTGACTGGCTGAGTAAAGAGGAAAAAGTGGAGAGCTACTACCAGCATAAGCACACTCCTAATGGTTAATTCATAGTATTTTTGCCAGATGCCTACAAGAGTTTCTTCTCAAAGTGAAAAACATTAATGGTCACTTCCTACTTTTTAATCCTTTTTTCTGGAGAGCAGTACAGCAGGAAAATGTGTTTAACAAAAGGTGTAACAAGTTGGTTAGTTGTTGATTGAGGTATTCTGGTGATTGATGAGGAAAGTATTGGGGAAAAAACCCTTAGAAATAAGTCATTCTTTTTAGCTTTTGAAAAAGACGTGTAATTAGGACTTAGAAGCTCTCCTCTCTCTAGTCTTCTAAACCCCTCCCATTTTTGCCCCTCCCCCCATGTAGATGATGGTCTCCATTTTACACAATGTATCTTGTAAGTATAAGGACCATGGAGTCTTTTTTGCACTTGCTCCGAAGGACCTGATTACAGCTCCAGAGTTAACTGAAGAATAAATATACAGTACTAAAAACCTAAATAGTTACTGGCTTGAGAGTGCAATAAGGCAAGGAAATGCTGTGATACAGAATTTAAGCATTGCCTCCTTTCTTTGAGATGTGCCTATTGGAAAATATTTTTAAAAGAAGAAAAAGTTTAGATTTAAAAAAAAAATTTTGAAAAAACACTTAAGCAAAATAAACTGGTTAGTCCAATTATACATTAAAGACCAATTTTTCAGTTAAATTGCCAATAGAATAGAATAGAATAGAACAGAATAGAATATTTCAGTTGGAAGGGACCTATACAGGATCATCTAGTCCAACTCCTTGACCAAGGCTGACCAAGTTAAAGCATGTTGTTAAAGGCATTGTCCAAATGCCTCTTAAACACTGACAGGATTGGGGCATTGACCACCACTCTAGGAAACCTTTTCCAGTGTTTGACCACTCTCTAGGTAAAGAAATGCTTCCTAATGTTCAGTCTAAACCTTCCTAGATGCAGCTTTGAGCCATTCACATGCATCTTATCACTGGATACCAGGGAGAAGAGCTCAGCACCTTTGTCTCCACTTCCCCTCCTCGGGAAGCTGTAGAGAGCAATGAGGTTGCCCCTCAGCCTTCTTTTTTACAAACTAGACAAGCCCAAAATACTTAGCTGGTCCTCATAGGACATACCTTCCAGCCCTTTCACCAGCTTTGCTGCCATTCTCTGGACACATTTAAGTACCCTGATAGGATGCCTGCTCATGTTTTGTGTCACATCTCTCTAACTTTGCCAGTTACGTTTAGCTCCTTGCAAAATCAGGGTATGTGCATAAACATAATTGGTTATGCAGCCAGATGATCATTAAGTGGTTTAGCTAAAAGCTAAATGAAGAACTACATTACTGTTTGCATTAGCAAATGCGATACTTTTAGGGACTGTGCCATAAAGAGGTAAATTCTCAATTTTGTGGGCTACTTGGGTTGAGTTCAGATAGCATGTGTACTGCTCTAAGCCGATTGACTTAGTGGACTTTCCCCTGGATTAAGGCTGCACAAGAAAAATGGAAATGAGCTGGATGGCACTGCCTGTGCAGCCAAAGACATCCCACCCAGGTACCAATCTGTCCAAACCAAAAGCTGAGATTCCTAACTGTGCATAACTAGTCTTTTCCTGAGCAGAGTGAATAACATACAGAGCATGTGGCCTACATAATCCTCTGGACCTGCTGTGGTGATCCCGTGGGTTCAGATGCTGTTTTTGGGATGTGTCATTTTTTTCAGCAAAAATGCCTTAAACCATATGAGGAATGCATCAGCAACCAGACCAGGGTTTTTTTGCAGTGTAAAGCTGCAGGTATGTGTTTAAGAAGGTGAGCCCTGTCTGGATTGAAGGTAGATGCTGCCCAAACTTAGTTTGGTCATCTCAGTCTTTTCAGGAATGATGTCAGGGTTAAAACATGCCGGGAAGCATGTGCAGCTTGATCCTGGAAGAATTGTCTGGATCATTCCAAAAGAAAGCCTGAGAGTAAGTGTAGACAGTGAGACAATACGAGAGCGAAACATAGAGGCGAACCACAGAGGTAAAGTATTTGTCTGTGGGGACTGACCCTGTAAGACTTACTAATGGCAAGAGCCATTGTCATGTAAATGGAAGTCCTCTTACATAAGGTCCAGCCTCATCAGTAAAGATTTGTACAGCTGGTTATTAAGAGGATTGCACAGAAATAGATAGTGGAAACTTTCAAAATACAGGGTCACAAGATGCACTCATTTTCATTTGACATCAAAAAAGTTTGCCAAGCAAATATTTTTGTAATGCGTAATATTGAGCCGTTCAAAAGAAAAATTCTGAAAAGGTATCACCAGTGTTTCTGGCTGGACTGTTTTATTTTTCCCCAGGCAAGTGATTAGATTTTGGTAATGTTTTTAAATTGCATGCTTACACGCTACAAATGCTTTTAAATCTGTACCTGGTTTATATTCAGATTGTGTCTCTTTGTAATTTAAATCTGGTATGATAATGAGGAAAGTGGTAAGCACAATAATCAAAGCAAGATCATGGAATAAAAGTGATTAAAGTGAAAATGCAACCTAACTATATAAAATAGTGCTAATAGTAATAGATAAAGCAAGGATATTTAAGATCTAAGGATCTTGCATTCTTTTTTTATGATCCAATAGAAGCTACTATTATGGAACTATTGTTTTTCTATAAGGCCTCTGACTAAATGAAAAAATGTTCTTTTCAAAGAACTTTCCTCAGATTTAATAAGCTGTTTCAGCTGAAAAGACATCTGATAAAACTTGCAAAATTCTTGTGATAAGTAAAAGTTACCTCTTCTAAAAAAATCTCTCTCCTCCCTCCTCTCTCACTTCTTTCTTTCCTGAGTAACTGTAAATCCATTACGGTCACATTCACGTTCTGCACAGTAAGTAACTAGAAACTGTTATAAGCTAAAGAAGTACTATTTGGCACTTATGCATGTAACTGAAATACTGTTTCTTCCTGCATAATTTGGGTGTGCTTTTCATCAGCAAGAATCTGTGTCTGTAGTGTGAAATTCCATTAGCTGATACTGGAATTGCCTTAATGCAATGGCAGGAGTATGAAAAGGCTCATGTCTAATTCACAGCAGCACTCCCAAGCCCCTCCTCCTGCAATGTATGAAGGCATGATCCTCCTGTAAAAGAATGCTGTATAGGTCTTCCTCCACAATGCAGATCTCTGGGATGAAATATGGGACAAGTTCATTTTTTTGTAGACTTCAGGTACCCCTGACCTCTTGATCTTTTGTATGTCTCTATTTTTTTGGCTTGACAGACCACATGCCAATGTGCAGCCCGGAATTCCTCACCCGCATGATTTATTGTTTACAGCTGCTCGAGTATTTCAGATATGGCAGCTGCTTTTCAGATGTCCTCAAATTAGAATGAAAGTCTTAGATAGAGGTCTTAATGCAAACCTGCGTGCTTGCAGAAAGAAAGGGAAAATGCTGATGAAAAAATCATCTGAGTTCTGCTCTAAAAGCTCTCAATTGATCCTAGCCTGGAGGGCAAAGGAAAATGTTTGGTTTATTTCGTAAGCTCATTAGGTGTGTGAGACCCTATTTGGCATTTGCTATTGACTGGGCCTGAGTGAAAAGTGATCACTGGCAGGATGATCAATAAGAGATCAATAACAAGCGTGTGATTGGATTAGCTACTTGATCAATGCTTTGTGCTAATATATTAACAAGCAAATTACCAGGCAGCCCATAAGAGCAGAGTGCTGACTATAATTGTATTACAAACTATAGTGATCTAATGACCCTTGAAGTGCAAAAGGTTATTTATACAGTCAAAAGGCCTAAAAGTACTTTGAGTGAAGCTGCATTATTTCGGAAAGAAAATCTTTCCCTCAGTTAGCCAGCGTTCAATCATGTAGTTAAAACGGGCATGTGTATTTGACATTCTTTCTAAATTTCCATACTGGTTATAGCCTTACTGCTGAGATGAAAGGGGGAGAGTGACAGTATTTCCATGGGTGATTAAAGGTGGAAACGCTTCTACTAGAGCTGGGAAATACCTGCAGAAGAAAGCAGGGGAGGAGGTGGCTCCTGGGGGACAGGAGACCATCACGAAGGAGAACCGGGGACTGAGAGGCAAGACTGTGGTGCAGCCGAAGGAATCGCTTAAAGGTGTCTAAGTCTGAAGATAGGGCGGTGCAAATACTTAAAATCTGAAAGTGCCGCATGAAATTTAGAGGTAAGATGTATTGTAAAAACAGAAATCTCATACTTTTTAAAGAATCTATGTTGATTTCATTTGTCTACCATGAGACTAGAATAAGGCATCTATTGCCTGAAGTTACATTGCCTGGGTTCTTACCACACGAACTGTAAATTTTAGGTTTCTCTAAAGAGCAGATAAGCATCTTTAAAAGAAAGATCAGTGTCTTGAGACAACGGGACAAGCTTGTCTTCTGAATTTGGAAAATTGGGAAACAATTGCAAAACTCAGAAACATTTTTAATCACTTTCTAGTTAATTCTCCTCTTTCCATTTAACATTGCAAAATGCCAGCTGGTGTAATTTCTGCTCTTTATAGGTATTATCTCTTGTTTAAAGCAGGAACAGTCTGGGCAAGCATAGAAGTGTTCGAATAAACAAGCCCTTGCGAAGTCCTAGACTTCATATTCGTCTGGACAGATGTTTTAGCTGCAAACTCCATATTTCCAAGGCTTTGCTGTTGCCCTCCCCTCTGCCCCTCCTCCCTTCGAAGGGGAGGCTGAAATGATGGCAGCGAGATGTATTTTGGGGGCAGGCAGCAGGGGTGCCGAGGGGCACAAGGGGCTGCGGCC